>NC_072458.1:18150383-18450383 GCF_027596085.1 Anoplopoma fimbria
GTAGCCTTTTCTGAGTGATAGCTTACCCTTGTTAGTTAAGTTAAAAGTCGATGAACCCGTTTTCTGTGCTGTTTAGAACTAAATTGGAGTTAATTGAAACATTTCTTCTATTATTATACATTAATAATCAAAGATGCATAATGATGTATTCTTATACAGTACTTTGAATTATGTTGAGTGTTTGAATTTTTAAGTTTTCACTCCTGAATAACATTAAGAATGTTTCCTATCCTAAACCATAGAATACTGTAAAACATGGGTTTGTTATACAGACATTAATGAACGTACCATCTGCCAGTCATTCTCCACCTTCCTGAACACTGACTCCTTACTCCACACACACTGATCCCAGCTCTGAATGACCTCAGAGTTGTTGGACTCTCGACAGTACTGGTCTTTGGTGGCACTGTAGCGCACATGCAGCAACCGGTCACTCTTCTCTTTCTCAGTGGGAGTGAACACGTAACCTGCAGCCTGAGAGAAAAAAACACAACGCACACTAACAATCAAATACTGATTAGTATTAGAAATCGAGCTATTAGGCTATCAAGCTATTAAAATACTAAATATTCAATACTGAGTTATAAGGCATTCATATGGAGTCAGGGAGACGGAAAACAGCGGAGAAACAACACCTTCTGGACGGCACGGAAAAACAATCAGTCTTACGGAACAGCAGGACGGCAAAATAAAACAAGCACAACAACAATTTGCTAAACTGATGGAATAAAATCTTTTAAATATAACAATTTTGTGTCTACTATTTAATTAAATCAGGTTAGTAATGCATGTAGCTATACATTGCAGTTTTTCTTTAAATATTCTATTGCAAACCTAAACATATTTCTCCAGTGCGAAGGCCATATATCAAATGCTGTCACTGAAGACGGCAAAAAGTTAACATATTATAACTAACTCTGTCGGCCTCATTTTACCGTTCGTCTCTCGTCCACTCAAATGATATTCGGTTCGCTGTCTACAGTCTGCCAGATTAGCATTATTTAATTTACCTGGGGCTGCATTTACAAACGTCTGATCTTTCAGTAATTACATTCTGAGCACAACGTTATCATGAACACATTAGATCTGTTGTGCAAAGCTGCAAAAATAAAAGCCAGCTTGTAATAAACTCCAGTTTCCATTTAAGGATTTTCAATACTGGGACAAATTGAAAAATACTGCATTTATCTTTAATAACCATCAAAAAACAATGCGGTCACCTAACATTGATACGTAGTTCATCATTACAATAACGATCATATCGCTGACTGGAAGAGGCTGAAATGTCTATAAAAATAATTAAAGTAATTAAATGAATCATTAAGATACGTAATGCTGAGTGGAGTAGGCTCTGTTATAACACCATATATAACAAGCTGTACCTGTGTGGAGGTCCCTGCATCAGCCTTTCTGGTCTCCCCCCGTGCAATCCTCCAGGCCAGAGAGCCAGAGTTGCGTCCGCCCATCTCTCCTGGTTTTGGTTTCTTGGGGGAAATAAACTCCACCAGCTCGACAAGCAGCCGCTCTGTCAGCTCCTTCTTCCTCTCTGGACTCAGGGACTGCTGCCTCTTCAGTATCAGAGCAGATGGAAAGTGCTTTACTTACTTATCAGACTCAAAACGGCAATAAGTCTTGCATGTGGAGTTTAAAGGGTAAAGATTTACCGTGGCGTTCAGTCCGTTAATGGTGTGCAGCAGCCAGGCCTCCTGAACTCTGGTCCTTCTCGACAAAACCTCTGGATGTTTGCAGGAATACCTCCAGGTCACATCAACCACCTGCATCACAAACACATGAAGAAGTATAAACGGTGCACTACTTTTTGCTTACTGGCCCATAGGGAGTGCTAAGCATTACAGGTGAAAACAAAGAGGAAATCAAAACCACCACATAAATAAAACAAAATTAATAAGAAAAGACAACATTTTCATTCACATTGAGCATCAGTACAACCCCAGTGTTTATGTCCAGAAAGTATTAGTTTAAGACTCTGGTGCTAGCCTACAGGGCAGTGAAAGGAACTGCTTCCTATCTCCAGGCCTTGGTCAAGCCCTACACCCCTGCCCGACCACTTCGCTCTGCCCTCCGGGCGATTGGTTGCAAATCGCTCAGAGGTCCCTGCGGCTTGATCCGGTCACAGCTTTTTCTGTCCTGCCCATCAGTGGTGGAATGAACTCCCCACTGGCGTACGATCCATAAAAGAAAACACAATCATACAGGAATAGAGTAGAATTCTAAAATTACCACTTGAATGACACATAATCATAGTAAAACAAGTCCAGAAAATAATCAGAAAGTATTGGGACGTACTAACGTATTGTTGGCTCTGATTTTTTCACGTGATTCATTGATTGTAAATAAAATATAAAATGCATTTTTATCCTTAAAAGGACATTATACTTTTAATTCAATGTTCATTTGCTAGGTTTTAACTCATCCCAGAAATAAGCAAAAATCTAATGGACTTTAACAACTGATTAGTAGCAACAGTTGTAGTAGAAGAAGTAATATTCATTGTCCATACGTCGTACCTGGTCCTTTGAGAAAGCCAGAACGTAGGCCAGTTTCTTCCCCCAGCCGACCTCATACAGTAGAGGGTTATCACAGCCTCTCTCACAGGAGTCACAGTGCAGCCAGCGACGCTGAGAGACCGAGTAAATCTCCGTCCACACGTGGTCTGAAACATCACAGAGAACCAAACTAGTTTTCAAAGAGGCCTTTCATACACTTCATACAGTGCATGAATTGTTCAGACATCAGATTGCGTAAGAAGTACATTTTGTGAAAAATGTGACAACATGTTGTTTAATATATGAAACTCAAGTGTGCAATACAATTTGTATTTAATATCTTAAATTTGTACTATTTCAATGGTAATATTTAAATTATTCACAGAATTCTATTCTTGAAGGCAGTGTTAGTTCATTCTTGACCTTGTGAACAGGTCAACTATTGGTTTAAATGAGCTATTTTCATTATTGATTAATCAGCTGATTTATCTTGGACCAAAAGTTCAAAACCTTAAGAAAACCAGCTTACTATCATCAAAAACCAAGAGAAATATTTACTTTTGAGATGCTAGAGCCAGAGATTTTTGTCTTTAGAAAATGACTCAAAAGGATCGATCAGTTCTCAATAAAATTGTTGAATAATTTTCGGCCAATCGACTAATCAATTAAAGATTGCAGCTCTAGTCGTGATAACTGAACCTCATGAACAAGCCCTGTGTGGATATTGAATTGTGATCTTTTATCCAAATAGCTTGCATTCATGTCAAGTTGTTAACATTTCCTCCTCATATATCAAGGGAACTGCTGCTTTCTCTGCAGAGCAGAAAATCTAATCAGTGACGCAAAAATGTCCCTCGGCATAATTAAAGTCTTCACTTATCTATATGTGAGCCACATCTGTCAGTCATGTACATACCAGTGCTGTCCCAGATATATCTGGCCTCAAGGCCAAGGGCTCTGCAGCACAGTGTGAAACAGTTTGCCCACTCCCCACAGCGCCCCCTCCTGGTTTCAAGAAGCTTCTCAGGATTGTTGTACCTGGTATTGACATCAGAGAGAGAAAAATCAATCAAAGCATTCAGTATTCTCCATATTCTCATACTCTTTATGACTGAAAAATGTTTCTTACTATTTTAAATGAGTGAATAATGCAAAAAAAGTCAGAGAGTGAACAATATAATGAACAATCAGTGGTAACTTGCTTACCTCTTTCTGCAAGTTATTCCTCGTTTTAATATTACCTAAAAAATGGTCCTAAACTCCTTTATTGGAGTAGTAAGAACTAACCAAAATGTTACACACACACACACACACACACACACACACACACACACACACACACACACACACACACACACACACACACACACACACACACACACACACACACACACACACACACACAGACACAGACACAGACCTGGGGAATCTGGTGGAGAGCCGGCAGCTCTGACAGTAGTGGTTCTCGACACGCTGGGCTCCCCATCGGATGTCCTCGGTGGTGGGACTGAGGGCCGTGGCGTTCTGGGTCGGGCCTTTGCATTGGCTGCAGGGCAGACAGTCCACCCAGGAGAAGAAGTCCTGTTTGAACCATCTGAGCAACTCCAGCACCAGAAAGTCTTCTATTCCAAGTTTACATTCTGCAAAGAGGAAATCAAATCAGATGGTCCATTTGAATCACTGTTTAATGAGTATCTTTATTTGAATACAGTACAATCTAGATATACAACAGATTATTTTTGCATGACTAAGGGGACTTCACCTGGATCCGCCTCTTTCGCCTCCTTCAGCTTGCATTCAGCAACAGAGGACAGCTGCTGGTGAGGGATGTGGCTCCTGGCTTTCTGCTGCAGCTCAGGGGTTTCATAAATCATCACATGTTGGAAGTTTGACTGGAGAGTCAGAAAAAAGCTCATACTGTTCTCCTGACAGAAAGACAAGAAAACATCCAGATTACACAACTGTAACCCCCTACACCGCAATATCTTAAAATAATGAAACAGTATTAATATTGAAGAGGGACAAAGCATTAAGAATTTAAGATGAAGTTTCCAAATTTAAAACCCTTAATCTTGTTTATGGAATAATAATGAATCACTGTAGCCACCAATGAGCATACTTGAAATGGAAATACTAATTTCCCAATTTATGGCAAGCACAACAAATGGAGAATATTCCAACCACTCTCTATTCGTTAATCAAGAGCAGATTATTTTGTCGTTAATCCTGCAAGTGTCGACCTTTCTAAATACCCGTGTTCACATTGTAAATTATTTTTTACACACAAACCAGGGCTTCAACATGCTTTTAAGCAATGTGGATGCTACCCTCCTTATCTTGCATACTGGCATTAATTCAGCTTTTTACATGATTAAGTTTAGATGTCCATCATGAGACTTGTTGATTCTTAAACTTGATACAAAAATAATTTAAGCTAATAAAAGAGAACAAAACGAGTTGAGGTGTCTTCAGCCTCGCTGTGACTCTGCTACAGTGATATTACTGCTTAACACTTCAGTTATGTTCAACCACAATTTCTACCATTTAAACCAGGGAAGACCACATCTTTACCAAGGATGAAGGCTGCGATGGAGGTGGTGTAACTGGCTGGCTGGAGGCAGTAGCAGCAGCAGCAGCAGCAGCGATCTCTGGTGCTGAGGATGAGGTTGATGGTGATTCAGATGAAGGAGGCGAGGCCAACGCCGCAGCGGTCCGAGCGGTGGGTTGGACAGGCTGTTCTCCACGCAGTCTCTGATCCCTCTCTGCTGCGATGGAGTCCCTGATGAGCTTCAGCTGTTCTACTGACGCCGACTTTGGGAACACGAGGTGGGTCTCAGCCTGAAAAGAGGAGAAAGAAGTCATACGATTCTATCACAGTTGGGCCAATGAATGACGAACAAATACACTATAAGCAGAGAAACAAGTGATGCACTGTCTTTAAGTCAGTTACTTATTAATTACCTCCTCAAATCCCATCTCAAAGAGGCATTCCACTGCACCTTTGATGGGCAACAGCTTGGTGGAGAATGTAGGATTGCCTATGCGGATAGACCTGTACTTCTCCTCGTTGGGGTACCTGTTGGGAGATGACGTCACATGAGGAAGTGGAGCTATTAATGGCTTAAATGTTCATAAATTAGATGTATACACATTAATCATGCATTGTTTATTGTCTTGTACACAACTTTAAATGAGACCTTGACCCTAGCCACAGTGTGTTGCAGACACAATGCTAAGAGATGTAAAGGTGAACACAGATGATTAATGTACATAAATGAAGCCAGCACATGTGATCTGTTGGGAGATGACGTCACATGAGGAAGTGGAGCTATTAATGGCTTAAATGTTCATAAATTAGATATATACACATTAATCATGAATTGTTTATTGTCTTGTACACATGACAACTTTAAATGAGACCTTAACCTTAAACCTAGTGTGTTGCAGACACAATTATAGAGATGTAAAGGTGAATACAGATGATTAATGTACATACATGAAGCCAACACACGTGATCTCAACACACCTGGTTCACGACCTTACCTTAAAATGTTATCAGCATATGTCAGCAACAACTTCGCCACGTCTACAAAGACTTCATTTGAGTTCTCACACAGTGTTGTCACAGCTGGTGAAGAAGACATTTTGCTATTTCCTTCAAGAAACAACAACAACAAAAAAGTCAATTCTCTTCCGAGTCTGAGGGCTAGCGTGTTTTGGGTCCTGTGTTGAGCTGCCCGGTCAGCGCCTGAACAAATATGTGCCGCTTAAAAAAATATATATAACGTTAAATATACTCTTCCAAGTGTATTATGTTTGATAACATATAATTATCTGTTTTACAGCTTTATTTGTTTTATTTTTATTTTTTAATTTGATATGTAGGTGTTAAATCAATCAGGCGTTCAGAAAGGCGACCTAAGAATCTCCACGGGCATGTTTTCTCTGCTCATGATGTGTTTGGCTGAGTAAGTATCAAACCTAAGTTCAGCTATGTGTGGATGACATTTCAACTCATTTTGTACATTTATCTGTTATTAAGAGGTGCATTCATCAAAGCTACAAGCCAGCTGTGTTAAACTTGACATATATATATATATATATAGAGCAGCATGTGTGCTCTGCCACTGTCCTGTTGGACCAAACAGCTGAGATCACATAACACAAGGGCACTTCTTCAGAAAGCTGTCTGTGTTGGTCCAATCCAAGACTCTAGATGCTGCAGCTCTGGAAGGCCCAAAAGGAGGGTTGTTATAACAGGTATAGGGTTAGTGTGTCCTCTGGGCACAGGGACCGCCCTGACCTGGGACCGCCTCATTAAAGGCCACAGTGGGATTGTTGCTCTTCACTCAGAGGAGTACAAAACCGTTCCCTGTAAAGTGGCGGCACTGGTGCCCAGAGGAAAGGACCAGGGTCAGTTTCAGGAGGAGATGTTTGCGTCTCGTGGGGAGATCAGCAGCATGTCTCCTGCCACCGTGATGGCCCTTGGAGCTGCTCAGTTGGCCCTGGAGGACTCAGGTTGGCACCCCGACACCCCAGAGGAACAGCTCAGTACTGGGGTGGCTGTTGGCATGGGCATGGTGTCCTTGGAAGAAATCGCTCGCACCTCCGTTGCCTTCCAGGAGAAGGGCTACAAAAAAGTCAGTCCCTTTTTTGTGCCTCGCATTCTTGTCAACATGGCTGCTGGACACATAAGCATCAGACACAAACTGAAGGGCCCCAACCATGCAGTGTCCACAGCATGCACCACGGGGGCACACGCCATAGGTGATGCCGCCAGGTTTATTGCCCACGGGGATGCGGATGCTATGATCTCAGGGGGAACAGAGTCCTGTGTGGGGCCTCTGTCAGTAGCCGGCTTTGCCAGGGCACGCGCCCTCGCCACTAAATGGAACGACAACCCCACGCAGGCGTCGAGGCCCTTTCACCCAGAGCGAGAGGGCTTTGTGATGGGCGAGGGAGCGGCGGTGCTCCTGCTGGAGGAGCTGGACCACGCAGTGAAAAGAGGAGCCAGGATCTATGCGGAGATCCTGGGTTATGGACTCTCAGGGGACGCCAGCCACATCACAGCACCCACTGCAGATGGAGATGGAGCATTCAGGTGACTCAATGTAGTTTGTTTAAGCATGCAAGAGACAACTTGTGTGTGCTTACAATTAACATTTTCAAATATGTTATGCCACAAAACTACTCTCACTTATTTAAGCAGTGGTTCAAAACCAGGGGATCGGTGTCTTTGATAATACAGCGATGATGATCAACAGAATAAAAAAAAGGGCGTTATTATTATTTTAAGATATTGGTGTGTAGGATGTTGCATTTGTGTAATCTGGATGTTATTTTATCTTTCTACCAGTGAGCAGGAAAACAGGCAAAAACACATCACTGCCACAAACAATCATATTTACATTTTTCAACATTTGCTTTTCTTTTGCCATTTAAGTTTCAGTTCATTTAAGCATGTTAATATTACAGTTAAATCCAGATAGAACAAATGTCTATTTTATTGGACACCGTAAAATAAAAAAAAAAGGGGGAAAAAGACAGACAAAACACCACCATGGACGGCTATATAGATAAAAACAACAATCCCAGCACCCCAATATTCCTTTATATTATGTAAACTAGTACCGCAAACCCTCTCTGAGATGTTGCACCTTAATGTATCTAGTTGGTGGGGTATTATTTACCATGTCAATCACACTCTGTTGTACGTGGGCTTTTCCAATCATATGAAATAGGCCTGACTGAAAAAAGAATATATCCTGTTACTACCAGCCCAAACTGAGGTTTAGTAAACCCTGGCAGTGATTTGTGGAGATTCGGGTAGAGGTACATAGAGTACAGTGGGTTTGTCAGTGTTTTTTTTATCAAAACACATCTGCCTGCTGCAGCGAGTTTCTTTAGAGCCAAGTCTGCCAACCCGACCTCCAAAACAATAAGTTCTGTAGAGCTGAGAGGAACTGCAGAGTTGGGTAATACTGCTTCGTGTTCTGCGACAATAAGTGATGCCTTTGTCATTACACAAGGTTATTCATTCATAGTTTGTATAAAACATTGTTTAGTGCTGAAATCTGGGAGCACAGTTACATCGCTGAAGGAAACATAAGCAGAAAGGTTGAAAATAAATCCTCAGGTTAGTCTGATTTATGTTGAAGAGAAAACAAAAGTTAATGTTAAAATTATTTTCTAAACTGTGTTATGAACATTCATCACAGTTAAGAGAAACACCTCTGAGTTCAACTTTGACCTCCGTCGTTACAGATGCATGTCTGCAGCCCTCAGAGATGCGGGCGTCACACCGGCAGATGTGACGTATGTGAACGCTCACGCCACGTCTACGCCTTTGGGTGATGCCGCGGAAAATGCCGCCCTCAAGAGGCTCTTCCAGGGAAGAGTTGAGAACCTGGCCGTCTCCTCCACCAAGGGGGCCACGGGACATCTGCTGGGGGCCGCGGGGGCCCTGGAGGCCGCGTTCACCGCTCTGGCCTGCTACCACGGGGTCCTGCCCCCGACTCTCAACCTGGACCGGACCGAGCCAGACTTCAACCTGAACTATGTTCCCCTCACAGCGCAGCCATGGGACATTCAGGGCCCGCGGGTGGCCCTCACAAACTCATTTGGATTTGGCGGCACCAACGCCTCGCTGTGTCTCACCAGCGTCTGATGACACAACAATACACTCTTTGTGTGTTTTGGTATAATAGAGTTTCACTGACTGAATCAGTAAACTTGAGGAGTAGCACTAGTTGTTTGTGTGTTCTTATGAACTGATTTAAGGAACGTTTCAATGACAGGCTTTAAACTGAAAAGATTAAAAGTACCAAATCCTTGTAAAAATGGTCAAATAAAAAAATGTGAGTAAACTTTATTATGGTCTCTGTGTGGATCTGGTTTGTGTGTAACATATTATTGTCAATATTTGTGACTTGTAGAATCAATCTAAGTGTGGAAAGTAACCAACCCACCCTTGTGTCTCACTCATTACCACTACCGAGGTGCCGTACATGTGTATTATATATTATAAAAGGAATAGTGAAAAATGCTCAATATCATTTCCTAAAGCCAAAGGTGACATTTTAAAATGTCCAGAAAAGGTACTGATTTATTTTCTTTACAGCAACAACTCAATTAAGTGTTTTATGACAGCACAAGCCAAAAAGGTTTAGAATCACTGGTTTAATATCTTAACCTCTGTGTTGTATTTTATAACCTATTATATGTTTTTTAAAATCTCGAACTGAAAAGTAACCTTAAAGACAAAGTAGCAAACTAAAGAACCTCAAACTTGTACTTAGGTGCTGTACTTTAGTAAATGTAATCGTCCACTACTTACAAGAAAGATCCAGTTGCTATACCTTTTGTTTAATTATGTTAAAAATTAGGATTTCACCTTTGGACCTAGAATAAAGACGTCACTCTGAAACAGACCTTCTCTTTATTCCAGCAGGTGGTGTTAGTTCACAGTAAGTCATGCGTGTTGCTTTCATGTTCATTTCCAAAACATTTAGCGTTTTTAGACATTCAGTAGACACGTTAGTGCAACAGAAATAAAAACATTAACAATCAGCCAAACTGACTGAGGTCTTCCTCTCAAGTACTCGACCTTAAAGCTTTTATCAAATAACAAAGTGCTCTGAAGAGATAAAGGAGGAGAGACACGGAGCGCTTTTAGATCCATTAGAGTAGATTGAGAGGAAATCATCCAATTGAAGTGGTCGATATGAATAATTATATTAAGAAGATAATGTATGATAATTGCTCTTGTTAGCTTCCTTTATCCAACCTGTGTTTTCTTTAAACAGGAACACAGACGCCTCAAAAGCTTGGACAAATGATTGCAAATCAGGAAATGAGTGGTGCTTTAGGTGTGTGCAGCTGACTTTAATAACATCCTAATGGAGGCCCGATCTAACAGAAGGGCCTTTTTTGATCACTTATGAAGGCTCTTTACAAACCAGGACCTCTGACTCTGTGTTGTTGTCCTTTGAATTCAGCTTTTTACTTTGATTTGAGGATTTATAACTTGTGAAAGCAGCAAAGGGATCATCAGAGCAGAAGGTAAAAGAGGTTAAATAGTACCGTTATGTCAGGGTTCAAGAAAATAAATAGTGTAAACAATCTCCTCAGGGAAAAGGACAGGTTTCCAAGACTTCAAAGGTTCAACAACAATTTGTCTGCTCCTTTATAAGGGATAAGATAAGAAACACATCATTAGTGTCTGGCATCCTATGGGGAGACAAAGGGATAACGAGCGTCCATAGTTGGGAATATATGTGTGTTTACATTTTCCATAATGATTGTGGGCGCTGTGAGAGTGAGAAAAATGTCACATTTTATGTATTTTTATTTAATTTGATTTATTTCAAACATGTAACAAATAAGAAAAGCCAGAAATAACACATAAAAGGAACATTAAACTTATAGCAAACTCTTACGATACAAATTCTAATAGACAATATAGAAGACAATCTAAATCAATATTACATGTCCAAAATGGAGAAGGAAGAAGCACATACTTATGTTCTCCTACTTCTTTTCCATAACTCAAACAATTAACTTACCATTTATTACACAATTCATAAACAATTATCCCAAGGCTATTATGTACCACCCAAATATGTTCGTCCTACCAACAATTCCTCCTCCCTAAACCACTAAGAGGAGGAGAGAAAATGGTTTTAGGATATTGTTAGTGGGCGGACATTAAACAAGACTAAAGCCTCATTAGTGGCTCCACACGATGTCCATTAAACACCACAAAAGACCAGTTCAATGTTGTTGGAGTGTTACAGGAAGGACATTTTTGCAAATACATGCATTTTACTTTAAGTAGTTATTTGAAGCCCAAACATGATGTTTTCCCGAAACCAAAGTGGTTTTTTTGCATTAAATTGTAATAAGCCTTTAAGAGGTTGTGGTCATTTCAAGTATTTCTGTGAGATCACGTTGGTAAAGACACACAAAATAATTAGAAAAAGGGGCAAATCACCCTTAAAGAGACACAAAACAACCAAAAGAGACAAATATTGACAACAAAGAGACACCAAACAACAACAAAATCTTGCTGCATTGTCTCATAATTTGCCCACGATCATGTCAGTAGATATTGTTTTTTCCCAAACTCCCAAAGTTCTAATTAAGTCATTATTAATCAATGAACCAAACACTTGGCCTTTACCCACTTTGCCCAGTTGGTTATCCAACCTTGACTCTGTGGGGAGTATTGATGTTTTAGGTTGATCTCAATCATGGTGCTTGAATAAACATTAGATTCATCCTCTGGGAACCATGAATGTCCGCAGCCAAAGCCATACAACAAGCCAGATAGTTAAACAGATAACCAGTCACTGAAACAAATGTGTTTTGAGCCTGGGAAATATTTGATTTGTTGATACAGTAAAGGTCAAAGGGTCATTGAATCATCACGATTCATCTTCTGGGGATCATGAATATCCATCCGAACGTTATGGTTATCAGGCCAGTAGTGGAACTATCCTGATTTGGACCAGATGGATTGATAAACAAACCAACGTCTTTAGATCCTGCAGCCAGTGGATAAAATAAACATGCAGATTATAAAACTAATTTCATGGATTTATCATAATCATGCTTCTTATACATTAAATATACATTCAATTTACTCACTCTGTCTTTCTGTTTTGATGCATTATAAGCACATGAAGCCAAATTTTACACTTAAAAACATTTGCTTCCTGATCTGTCTATGGCGAGCTTGGACATTTTGTTACACTTGATGAGTAATTGCACTGTCCCGACTGAATTTAGTAGCATGATGTAAAGCCGGAGCCAGATGATGAATCACTGTTCTGGGGAATGTCGTTCCGGACCCATTTTTAGAGATTACGTTTTATTAGCTGCTCCGGATGTCACATCCAGCTAATGAATAAATCAATTATTCATCCATTTTTTAATTTGAAATAATTTGACATAGATGAATGAGTTGCAACAAGCTTTTTTTTTTTTTTTTCCATTAGAAAAGGAAAGCCCGGCAATCTTCTTGGGGAATATTTTGGCCTCGGGACTCGCACATCACTCTCTGTCCACCTCTGGTTTCTTACCTCGATGCTCTGTGTGTGAGTTGGTGTTATTCAGCAGTATGTTGCTCTGCATCATTGCGGTGAGAGCTTATATGCACCTTTGATTTGTTTCATCAATAAATAATAACCACTGTACCGTTAAATGCACGCCGTTTTCAACCTTTACATAGTAGTGAATGGACATATATGCCAAAAACTATTACAGCATTACAAGCACACACTGGAGCATGAATATTTATTTAGCGCCACTGCATTATGATGCAAGCCTTCTGCCCTGTGCACTCTAAAAGGAGCTAAGTGTACCCATTTCACTATACTCCATATCAATAGTGCCTTAGCTGGGCAGGAACTATTGATTCCTGTTGCTGTAATGATGACTTTGGTTCGTGGTATTCCTTCTTCTCCTCTTTTTCTTCTTTTTCTTCTTCTTCTTTTTTTACATCCCTGCCTCCTAATTAAAGAGACATCCAAGCTGAATTATGATCGCCATGGCAACAGAGTCAGCATGCATTCCCTTTGATATCACCCTGTCCCACATGGAGCACAGCTTATCACCAGGTTCTAAAATTAGACCTCTCTCTCTCTTTCTCTCTCTCTCTCTCTCTCTCTCTCTCTCTCTCTCTCTCTCTCTCTCTCTCTCTCTCTCTCTCTCTCTCTCTCTGTGGCACACACTGGATGGCCTTCATTCCTCTGCTGTGGCCATTATTCAGGTCCAGGGTTTTGCCTTTTGTTCAGTGATGGAATTCAGTAATACTCTTTTTAAACACATTGTAGTGCCATTGAGTTTATACCTCTCCTATTAGTTAAAGCAGTGGTTCCCAAGCTGGGGGTCGTATGACTTTAATCCTTCCAACTGGGGTCCCCTTCAGATAAATTTGTTCCCGATACCTTAATATCATTGTTTTCTGTTTTATTTAGTGCTCATTTTTAAATATCAATGTATTTACGCAAGTCAAAAGCACCCAATTCTGCAAATGCATTTTTTTCTGATCAAGTTTTTATTGACTTTGTCACATGAATGTCATTGAACACGAGGTACCTAAGACAAGGATTGTTGCACAAACAGTATTGAACACAAACTACATATCACCAATGCCTTGCAATAAATACGTAAATACCATTGAACATTTAAAATAAAATAAAATAAATATATTTTAAAATAAATCCTCAATTTCTTGCCTATGCATTTTTAATAGATGGAACTATTTATTGAGGTCATGTTTGCCATGGCTCCTAATTTAAAGTGACACACTATCAGGGGGTTTGGGGTCATTTTGAAGGAGACACAGATTCTCTCATGTTCTCTGTCTATTTTAGTTTGAACACAATATGCAAGTCAATTTTTTTACTTTCCTTAAGTAATAAATATCTATGTATTTTAAAAAATATAATTTTTTAAATTACATTGATTACATAGCTGATAATGTTTTGAGAAGAAATTAAAAATACATTTTCATGGTTGTTTCTGACAGAAGTTTATTCTTTGTCTGTATATTATTCTTTGTATATTAAATTAGTTGTTATATGATGGTTGAAATTAAGTTATTTTTTCTCTTATTTCTTCTTCAGGTTTCTAAAAATGAATCACACACTAGTGTCACCGTTGACAATGTGTCACTAGTGGAGGGTCTCACACCAGAAAGGTTGGGAACGATGTTTCCGTCGATTCATTACCAACCACATGTTACTTCACACCGCTGCTGACCTTTCCCCAAAGAATCAAACATATCTCGCCCTCGTCCCGGTGAAATCTGAGGTCGAGTCTGGTTTCTTTGAATATAAATGACTCACAGAGTGTTTGGACCAAAAACAGCACTGCGTTACACAGATAGAAGGCACATTTGTGTGTTTATGTAGATGCTGGTTAGAGGATGAAATGTGATCCAAGAAAAGCCAAATTGACTAATAGAAATCACCTAAATGTTAACGTTTTATCGTACAATGAGAATTATACACGACACAGGGTTCATCGTACAGGAGTTTACAACTCAGTTATCACAATTACATCATTTGAGCTTCCACTGCGCTGAAATAAATAACCGTTACAAAGTAATCTATTGCAGGTATTCTGGTTAACAACGAATTTGCAGGACAGGTCAATAATGGTGCAACAAATGTTGTTGTATGTTGTTGCATCACATTCTCCTTGAAGGTGAATACAGACGAAGGAATTGTATTGCACTCTCCAGTAATCTCCATCTGCTCTTTTGCTTTTGAGTTAAATCTCGTACGTTATAATTAACCAGCTCCTTTAACGACAACAAATGCTTATGATCTCTTCTCAAAGCTGTGATAATAACTGACTCTACCCCTGTAATTATCCCTTTTTTTTTTATCCAATCCCATCTTCAAACTTTCCCTCTGATGAAGGTTTTTTTTCTACACTTGAGAGGAATCAACAAACAGGAACACTAATATCACCAAAGGCATTCATGTAAAAACACATTCATTCAAATTTCTTTAGAATAGGAAAGGTTACAGCGACTGCCATTCCTCCAGCTCTCAGGCTTTGTGGGAAAAGTCTGATTTTACATTGACACCGTGGTTTAAAAGAAAGAGAAGAAAATATTGACAAAGCTGTGTTTTTAGCAATTCATTTCTGCTTTTATGAATGAATAGGAGTAAAAATCACATATCTTCGCCCATCTAAATACTTGAAATCATAAATACATGAAAGCATAGGAGGAAGGCTCTATTCTTATGATAACAATGAATCAAATGACAATGCGAAAACAATGGGAAAGGTGTTGCTCGTGTTGATAAAACCTGATGAGAAATATCACCTGAATCTGCAGCTCTTCACTTTGATTGTATGCGTTCCAGCTACAAGGAAAGGTTGGGATGTGTTGCTTTGTGTAAACTGACATCTGCTGCTGGTGATCACCTTTACCTGCATTTCATCAAACATCTGACCAGTTTCATAATAGAAGGTAGCTACAGTATGAAGGACGCACAGAGCTGGAAAACCAGACACTGTCTCCCAGATAACCTTTAAACAGCATCTTGCTTGGTTTCCAGCAAGTTGCTTAATTTCGTGGTTAATTTACAAAAAACCAACCTCCAGTGATGTGTATGTGACGTGGGGTTAAAAACTGCTTTTGCTTGGTCTTAAGTATATTTGACTATTTGTTGTATATTTGTATACAACATTTTTTTGGTGTCCTTCATCTTAAAGCTGAACAGGAACATCTTCCATCACCAAAATAACAGAATCTAGAGCTGCTAACCTTCTCTGACCTTCTCCCTCAGAAAGCAGAGCTTTGCTATTGAAATGTATATAAAATATGTTTTGAGAGATTCTGCACAAGGTGAAACGAACAAACTGCCCTCTTTGAAGCTTTAATGTCCAGAACTAAAAAGCCATTTGGCTTTCAGGAGTCAAATAATTACATCTGGTTCAGTCTTTCCTTGCAAAGTTTACGCATCCAACACATTTTTTTTTTTATCATTACAGTGGCAATTACAAACCCAATGACATTCACATAAGCGTTTTACAAGCTATAATCACGTTTGGTGATTATCAGTCATTATAAAGCCCTGTATGTACGGTAATTAGCCAATTGAAATGTGTTGGTTCTGCACTGCATTCTGCCGTAGTCCTCGTAATTATCTTCCAAAAGAGAAAATCTTGCTGTGCACAATTACAGTCAAGGACTGCAGCAATCTCTTTGCATAATGTGATGAGACTCTCCAGCCTTGTTAGAAAAAAAAGTCATCAGAGAAAGACCCTGAGTGTTGCTCTCCACAATTATTGTCACATAAATTGCATGTTAAATGACAGTATCTAAAGGTTGATAATGTAGCATTTGTGACAGCTTGGTATAATTAACAAGAAATGAAAGCTACTCATTCATTCATACATTTTTCTTACTGTTTCACCTTTATGCAGGAATATTATCTGTTCACTTCTTTCACCATCTGCTGCCGCCAGACGCACTGAAAACGTCTGCTCCGTTAGGATTACGTGACATAAACATCATGACACACGTCCCACCAAATCTGATCATCTGGTAGTGGGGGGTTTACTTACATTTTGGAATTCAATACCAGTATTTATATATTTTCATATTCAGCAGCAATATAATAGTTTAAATACCAATAACTGTATATGCACTTAAAGAACAGTTTTGGGGAAATATTCATTAAAACAGTTTGGTTTTAACTTTGTTTAAATTTACATTTTTAAGGGGCGCTCTTTCACAGGATTACAGGCGGGGGATGCACTTAGTCTCCAATCTTTTCAATATGAACAGTCACCCTCCACTTACATTACGAGCTTGGACCCTCATCCCTTCATCCCCTCATCCCTCCAACCCCTTCCCTAACTCATCCCTCTTACTAAATCAGTCAATGTATACATTGTATTTGCTTATTCTAAAAAAAGACTTGTATCATATTATGTTTTACTGATAAGTTACGATATAAATTCACTAAATGTTACAAGAAATTAAATGAATAATATATTCAGAATGTAATGTTTCAGTTGGGCAAACTGTTTCCAATTAACTTTGAAAATAATGAAAATAAAGTTGAATAACCCTTAAAATAAAAATGTACAATTTCAAAATGAGAGGGATGCTGATACTGTAAGAAACAATAATGCAACAAATGTTACATATCTCACAGATTATATTAGTCTTCTTTTAATGCATAACATTTTTTTATCCATACTGTTTCCTACACTTTGATTGATCTTTGTTTGAGTGAAAATACCACCAGCTTCCAATTCTCAGGGTTGCCAGTTCCTCAGGTTAGTTATCCCACATGTCTCACTCTTTGGGTCACTCTTACAAGAAACACACAAACCTGGAAACTTTACTGGTAACTCTATGTGATGGAAGATTGACACTCACACTCCTTTCCCAAATCTACATCTGTGGTGTTTAGCATCACACAACGTATAATCAGTGTGAATGCTGGTGGAGGTTTGTTTCTGTTAATGTCTCAAAATGATTAACAAATAGTAAAACACTACGACACAACTTCACAAGTATTCAATTTCTGTTTTACAGAAACAGATAATAGTAAGAGTATTTTATGTCATTTATCAGATTAATGTTTGAACCATATCATTAAGGTAAAGCAAAGGTAAAGATCGCCATCTGTTCGTCACAGCTGTGGACGAGGCGTTGTCATGGATTCTCTCACTCTCACACATTTATATTCATCCTTCGTTTGGGGACTTCCTATTTGTGTCGCCACTAAAGAACCCATGTTAAAACACTACAAACCCACCACAGAATAAGCTTTCCTCATGAGAAGCATCGCTCTGCAAACACGACCACATTTTTCTGCTGTAGATGGTGAGAGTCTGTAACGGCTAATATGACTCGCTCTTGTCTGGGAAATCACAGAGAAACATCTTCTCTGTGGATCCTTCGATTGACAGATTGCAGCGAGTATCAGGAAGGATGAGAGGCCTCCACCATCTGCTCTTTGTCGTATGTATGGAGGGACATGGTCTCATGAGATGATGGAGGATTGTCGAATGACGTCCGTCTTGCTGCTGCACCTCTCTCACTGTGCTCCTGTGAATTATCGTTTTCTCCACAAGTTTGAGTCTGTTTTTTGTACCACAGAAAGGGCGATAGAAGGTCGTCCACTTTCTTTAAAATGGCATTTTGACAGTGTTGATATTCATAGGACGGGGTGAAACTGTCGGAGCAGCACCATTGTAGGGTGGATGTTTAGGCCTCCATCTGTCAGGAAATCAACAGACGCTTCTCACAAAGCACAGGTTGGAGCATTTCTCAATACACCGAGCCACAAACCTATATCAGCAACAAAAAACGTGTCTTCACTCAATACAATGCAAAAGCCTGTCACATATTCGTTTACATTACACAAACAACCATCATAATCTGTATAGTCGCCATTGATCACAATACCCATTACTATTGACTACCATTCGGTACATCTGTGCACTGCAGGGAGCAGCCGATGTAACAAGTCATGTCTCATATCTCCATCAGTGTCTTAAAACAACACAGAACATCTTGATATCTACAAAAAAAAATCTATTAATTAGTTGCCACTCAGAAATTGGAAAATCTAGGCAAGCACATTTTTATAATCAAGGGTTTTATTTATCTACTATGAATACATCTTATTCAACCGATGATTTTGCCGCCTTCTATCACAACAAAATAATGACTATTAGGGCAATTATCTACTGTACTGTGATTAAAGAGCGGCTTGTATGTTTGTTTCCTCCTCTGCCCTCAAAATTTGCCTCTAAAAAGGTCTACAGGGTCGGTGTTGTCATCACTATCGGCAAGTCGTGATGCGAATCTCCAGAGACGTAGCATTACCATGCTAACAAAATAACTAGCCAGCTAGATCATCATTTGTGTTGAATGCTTTTTTGCATTAATTCTACACGGTGCAAACGACGACATAATCTATGTGTATTGATGGACAATCCAAGATATAGAAATTCATATTTACTTTTGATTTCATAAATGAATAATGAATGAAAAGTGTAAGCAACCACCTCACCTTTACCAATGTGAGTATGCATTTAACCCCTTCATGCAAACATGTTACAATTTAGTCTGAGTGTCATATACACATTTCCAAAAGTGTGTATTGACTCAGTTAAGACGCCTGCCTAAGTCCAGACCTTTGAATCCGCCAACTCCATCACGTTGACTGATTTGTCAGGCATTGTGACATGAAAAGCAGTTTCTCCTTTGAAAAAGAAATCAAGCCAAGGAGCGCCATGGGGGAATGAACGATTAGCCAATTTTTCACTTTGAAACACTCCACTATTTGCCTGATTATCAGACACAATTACTAACTCGACTTGTTATACTTAGTTTCAAGCCAACGCGATGGAATGGTTTTAATAGATTTTTAATAGATTTTTAAATGTATTGAGGCAAATGAGGGAAGAGCTGTATCAGTTATTCAAGGTCCCCTAAAGATATTATTACTTTATCAACGATATGTTTAGTATAGTAAAAGGGAGGTTGAACACACACAAAATGAAACTGTGAATGCTTGTATCCATCCATTTAATGTTACCCGGGTAACTAATGTCTCTGTATTTCTCATCTGCACTTGAGAAACTTCCACATTGTGTACTTGACATTAACATCGTGTCCTTAACCAACACGTTTTTATTCCAACTCACACTTGGTCAGGAGCCTCGGTGTCACTTTCTTTATCGTAAAATACTGGAATTAATCTAAAAATGATGATTTATTTCAATACAAAAAAAAGTCCACTATTAATTGTGATATAAATGTTATTTTGGATCATAAATGAGACAGCCATTTTTAATATATCACACTTTTAATATATCATTTCTTTCTGTACAAATGAGTCAGGAACATTGCTCTTTCTATGTTCTTTGTTTAATTGTGTTTCTGTGCTAATACCCATGAGACAACTTTGCAACAGCTTAATTTTTTGTCTCTTAAGCGAAGCCATCCATCTATTTTCTATAAACTACCCCTTTTATGCTCAGATTGTTTAACAGAACATATAGAAATAAAATCCTGTTGAAGTTTGGTCTCACCAGCATTTAAATCTGCAAAACTTAATAAATACCAATGGGGGTTGAAGTAAAATACACTTTGCGTCAAGTTCATTTTTGCTGATCATTGACCCTGTGTAAATTAAAATTTCTGAATAAATATTTAACAAACCCAAAACTCAACTCAGAAATTTAAACATTTCAGACTGGGGCTTTAAGTAAATGTGTCAACGCAACAACGAAAAAATTGTTAATTACAAGTAAAAGTCCTGTATTCAAAATCTTACTTTATGCATCTATAGAGCCAGTTGGAAGCTCCAGGATAAAGCTAGTTGGTGGACCATAATGTTGATGAGTTAAGAATATTTGGACTGCTGTCTGAGCCTGAGGTGTGATACATGAGAGTAATAAAGTTACATCTTCATCTTCCTCTGTCGCTCAAAATGAGTTTATTCACCTTAAAATCATGATAAGAAGTCAGAGGGAGTAATTATGTGTATTCACATTTTTTATTACATTGTACTTTTTATTTTATCTTATCAGATGGTTTCATATATCGTCTCATAATCCACTGTGTGTTACTATATCAGACAAGGAGGTAACAAAGGTTAATGTAATACTGAGTGTAAGAGTCAATAAAAATCAAGACTTGTCTCCATTTTTTGTATTATCCGTTTGCCAGGAGTCATTCGAGAAAAGAAAAGTATTTTAAGTCTTTTTCGAGAATTTAAGGTCACACAGGGTGAGTGATTGATCTTAAAATGATCATTTTGTGGGTGAAGTATTACTTTAAAGTAGAACAAGAATGAATGCAGTGTACAATAACTATAATGCTACATTAGTTCATTAACTTTAAAGCAGTCCTTTATTCTCAACATGTATATCAGTGCTACATGAGTGTTTGACTGTCTGATAACAAATGTCTTAATTTGTCTCATAAGTGTTTCATACATTTGAAATCTTTCTCCAAAGACTTTGATTTTGGACACTGCTGATGAAAATTTCAGTTGATTAGAGGAATCAAGTGCCCAAAATTCCAATTTGAGTGGAGTGATTGATAGTAAATGTATGTGAGGAGATGGATGGAAGACGGATGATTTTCATATTGTAGATGTAATAATGGAGGGGACCGGCAGTTAGTGGAGGGGGGCCCCTGAATTGATGTAATGAACTTCATCATTAATCGATAATTTCCAGTCACAGGGCCTCCGTGGAAACTTATTTCATTACGTTGCATAACTGTTGTTTGAAAAGCTTTTGAAATTGTAGATAAAGATGATAATTAACATTCTAAAGTATCCTACTGGCTATTTGGTGCTAGTAAAATAACAAAGGAAATGAGCCTCCTGTAGTAACGAACCCTAGGAGAATAATCAACTGTGCTCTCATCAACAGCTTTTCCAGCCAACTATCAAAACAGCTTGAGGACGAAATTAGTAAGCAGCTGGTAAATAAGTTCTTAGGGCTGCACAGAATAGTTTGAAGCTTCTTTCACAACGTTGGCATTCAAAGTCTCAAGCAACATTTGAATGCTGTGCACCTTTTTTGTGGTTAAAGCTGGTATTTTTGCAGGGATGCAGATACAGATCAGGCTGCACTTGTTTTTGCTGACATCCAGTAACTTTAATTCTACTATTCTAATTAGTTTACAGGGCACACTGTGACATCATTCTTGGATTAAGTTCAGGTAATGTATTTGTCACGGACCGTGTACAAAAAACCTTAAACTAATTTTAAAGAGGAGACATGTGTTGTACCAGATTCATCCACTAGCTCTCTGTGGTTAGAGGTGCTTCTGACACTTCTGTGAAACAAACCTGAAAACATGTAACCAGAGTGAATCACTGCTTTTAAATCTGGTGTTGAGTTACAGTTTAAAGAATAGTTCTACATTTCAGATATACGATTATTAGCTTATTTTCCAAGAGTGAGATTAGAGGATCAATACCAGTCTCATGTCTGTGTGTTGAGCTGGAGTTCGGTAGTCATTAGCCTAGCTTAGCATAAAGTAGTGAAGTCCGGTGGTCTGACTCTTTCCCAAACACCAACTAAAGTTTAGTAGTTTATACCTGCACCTCTCGTGTGCGGTCGCGTAACTGTTACAAAAAGTCAACTGATAAAAGCACTATTTACATGTTTTGGGATTATACAAAGAAGGCATACTCACTTTTAAATGCTTAACAAACTGTTTACATATATATTTTGCCAGCCAAATTAAACAGGATATTCAACATTCTTTTTTTTATAATGCAAGTAATACTTGCCTTTTTTTCGTAACTGGTCTTGTACAAAGGTAATAAAATAGTCCATGAATATGAGATATGAGTTAACAGATAATAACAATCCCTTTTTTTTGCCGGTTACACCCATAGTCTATGGACATATACAGTACCAGTCCAAAGTTTGGACACACCTTCTCATTAAATGTTTTTTCTTTTTTTTTCTTTTTTTCTACATTGTAGATTAATATTGAAGACATCCAAACTATGAAGGAACACATTATGGAATTATGTGGTAAACAAACAAATGCTCAACAAACCAGAATATGTTTTATATTTTAGATTCTTCAAAGTAGTTGAATGAGAAGGTGTGTCCAAACTTTTGACTGGTACTGTATATGGGTTACACTATGGTTGTCTTTTTGGTTTGTTTGTACACCCTCTGGCGTTTTGGAGTATAAATGCCTCTGTTCATGCTCGGAGCTCGTCCGCCAGTAGCTGAACTATCTCTATCTCTGTGTGCATCTTTCTGTCGTCGGTCATCACAGTGAGGTTACCAGGTTTTGTGCCTCGTGCCTATAAAAAACAAAACCTGTGTTCACCGTCAATACCTAGCAGCCCATGCTATAGCTGGGATTGCTGCACATAATTGCTGTGAATGGATGCGTACTTAAACTAGACTAAAACTAGACATAAATAAATGTATTATTTTGCATATAAATGGTCTCACTGCTCTGTTTTTACAGTTAAGGGATTTAACTGTCTGATTCAGTGCAACCTTTGTCTTCTCTCCGCTGCAGTTTTATGTAATTATCATCCATAATGTGCATTAAATCTTTCATAGTTTTTCTTGCATATCAAAATGTGACCTAGAGATTCGACTGTATTTCGATGCTGTGAAGTGTTAATGAACTGTAAATGACAGAGAAGGTGATCCTTATTCTTTCACACGGAAGTTTGGCTGAAGATGAATGTGAGATTCCTCCCAGAGGGGCAAGATGAGAAAATCAGAGGGTGAAATGGTTGGATAATCATGTCCTCTTCATATTTAATTGCTGTATGAAGGCAGGCCATTTTTAGCCCCTTTGTCTGCAGGCCAGGTTTTAGCTGGAGTACTTGTGTGTACAAGTCTTCAATCTACGCGGGTGTCAGTGTTGCATTGTACTCGCCACCATTGAAAAAGTCTTTGTAATATATCTGCTAAGAGGCAGCAGAAAAAAAACACTCAAACTATCCCTTTAACCAATGTTATTTAAACCGTTCCATCAGGTTTGAAAATGAGGAAAAGATTTTATCCAATGATAGTAGTAAACTAAAGAATGGGAATCATCCTGATGGGGACCTTGAATATCCATTAAAGTCATGGATATCTGGGAAGTCATTGTGAAAGCATTCAACAGACAGATGGATTGACAGAATGAAAGATGGATCAATAGATTTAGAGATAATGGGGATTAGCCGTATTACAGCGTAAAAAAACCCATGTTCATCTATAAATGAACATGGACTCATGAATGAATTCCCATCATTAATTTAATCTTCAAGAACACATTCAAAAGGGAGGACATACTGCCTCCGTTTGACGTCAGTTAAAGAAATCCCTCCATCTGTGCTCCGCTGTTAAACAATCCACTGCACTCAGCGAGTATCGACCACCGAGACTCTATTAACCCGCTGCAACGGAGCAGCTGACCTTTACACGAGAGCATCACAATAAAAACAATAAATCGTTCCTTGATGGTCATGTTGATGTTCAAAGAAACAGCGTGGGGCCATTATATGCGATATAATAGCAATGCATTAATGATTTATGAGAAGTTGAAATTCCTTCTGTGGGGATGAAAAAGAAAAAAGTGATACATTTTTGGCCTCTAAGCTCATTTTTCTGTCAGGCTTCTGCGCAAATATTTGTAAGATTACATGGCAGAAAATAAAAACACTTGAGTCATCCCGTGACATTTCAACAGGAAGCTCATGCCTCACACCAGGTGAATGGCATAATGAGTTGTGTACTGAGCAGATAAAAGCCTCCTCAGCATTTATTATGCTCCCCCCCGCCCCCCTCATCTCAAGGCTACGGGAAGACTGACCACTTAGTACAGACGGGAACAAATCAAGATCTTTGCTTCCTGTAAGTTACATGGTACTACCGTGTGTTTCGTCCCACTAAAACGTCAGTGGAAACTTTCTGAAGAAGTCTTGGGGCCGAAGTGGAAGCGGGTGTTGGTCCTCGCACTGTGTGATAATGACTCATCTTGTGCTAATGAGCCTTTTGGAGATTCACTTGTCGTAATAAATGAGCAGTTCTGCTGGGCAAAGTCGGTTCCTCGTGACAACAGAGTTGCCAAGGGATTTAAAAGACAATACTAAGCATCATCATCACCGGTCTCATTATTCCTATTCCTGATAACGTGTGAACCAGAGTTATGATAGTATCAGTATTTAAGCTATAATCAGAAAAAACAACAATCATTTTGCTCAATCCCTTAGGCAGGAAAATTGCAAGATGGATGTCCAACAAATTGGGGATCTGTCCTGGGCCCATAAGTGCAAAAGTTGGGTTTAAAGTGCACACAAGCAACAAATAGAGATCTTTCACCCAGGGGGTCACTGACAAGTCAACTTTGATTTATTTATCATGTAACTTGCGCTCTTCAGTAGTTATTCTGTACATATTTTAACCCAAACGATGTTCTTTTCCTAAACCTAACCAAGTAGATTTATTGCCTAAACCGAGTTATTTCCTGTGAAGACAGAAGTTTATTTTGAAAAGACCATATGCATGTAACAAGCGTAAAATGATGATGAAGTTGCTGCCTTTCATAGGAAAACTCACAAAAAATGAGGAATATCTTTTAGTAAGAAATCATTCAAAACGTTGCATGAGGATGCGTTGTAATTTTGCAACCCGTTTTCAATCCCAACTAGTTGAGAATAACATGTTGAATTTTAGCACTCAATTTTGATTTTGTTTTATTCTCGAGGCCTGTTCACACCAGCAATTAAAACGGCAAATGTGTTAGTGGATTTGGCAACGTTGAAGTGAATATGCAAGTGAAAAAATCTGTAACTTTTACCACAGCTGACCTTTTAAGGGAGGTTTTACAAATGTTAATGATTTTGATGAATAGTATTTAGATTGCCCCTGTGCATATCAAGTTTAAGGATGATTTTAAATAAAACAGATAAATAAAACTAAGCAAAGAAACACTATAGCAACAAGTTTTATGTCGATCCTCTCAGTCACGCTCACCTACCTGTTGTAGGTAGCAGCACAAGGTCTGTAGATATAACATCAGTATACCAACCTCAGTACCATTTATCTTAATGATAAATACTGAGTTTGTGTAGGTGTACATAGTGTTTATGTCACATGACATCATTTTCCCCAGAGGTTCGCCTCGCATTAATTAGTATTCATGATGTCACGTCACCTCGATGAAACACGTCAAAGTACAAAACGTGTGGGGAAATCTCTCTCTCTCATATCTGCTGCAGTGTGGACCGCTCACTGTTAACATCCATCTGAAAACTTATTTAATTCATGAGTAACTGAGCACTCGGTTTCCATAGCAACCAGCATGCCAGAGTCCACCGACTGAGCCTCCTGTCAATGCCGCGGTTTGAGACTAAAGATCAGACAATGTTTGTTTGTAGAATTGGTTGCGTTGATTTATTTTACTGCTGTTCTTTTCCCAAGTCAGTCAGCTGTGATTTTAACATTTGCTAAATTGCTTGTTAGTTATCTATATCACGGTCTGACTTTTTGTTAAAAGTTCTTGCATGATATCTTTTTGGTAGTCTTAGTATTAGTTCTGCTTGTCTAGAGGATTTGTGTTTTCTGTTGTGTTCTCTTGTTTCATTCAATTGTTTCGTGTTTCCTGTTATATTTTGATATACTCAACCTTTACTGCCTTAATGATTTTCTGCCACGCCCTGATTTGCTCCACCTGTGTCTAATCACCCTGCTCCTCTCAGGTATTTAGTCTGTGTGCTTCGCTTGTTTCCTGGTCAGTTGGTCATCTCTCTTTGTGAGAAGAAGTCCAGCCTGTTACTCGTGTTAGTTTACCAGTGTTTTTGTGTTTTTGTGTGTTTTCTGGATTTGCCTTTTACCTGCCTGCTGTTTGATTCCTAGTTTGGTTACAAACCTGCAATTCTTGAGTTTAGACTATACAAACTGATCCAGTATGGACCCAGAACACTCTTTAGAGGATGAACTTAATGATTTATCACACTCCCTCATCTGTTTATATGGAGAATGAAAGAGAGCACTAGCACAAGAATGCTGTTCTAAGGGTGGCATGCCGGAAAACTACCATGAAGCCACGGCTAAGGAATTATCGACCTGAGTGGCTGGAGGAATTTTTTTTAAACATCCCTGATTTCCAGCCTTCTCCACATAGGCCCTCCCCCAGTCTACATCCCAGCAAGCCATCACCCCAACTGGTTAGCCTTCAGCATGCTAGCCCTTAGCATGCCTGTCTGCAGACACCTGTTGATTGTTTTTCTGTCACTAGTCCGGCCGACACCGGCTCCTGCTGAGCTGCTGCAGTACCAAGTTCTTGATCTGCTCTCCACTCGTCAACCTCCAACCGGGTCATCGGTTGTCGGCTGCCCTCCGTGGCCTCAAGTCTACAATGGCGAGTTCCAGTTGGGTCCCGTTGCCGTGTTTAGCCTTTGTTCACGACCTCTGAGCCATCTATCAGAGAGGTTGCTACGTTACTGACATCAGGGTCTTCCATTGGTCGTTCTCCTGTCCGGCCCCCAGAGGGGGTCAACCCATTGCCCTCGGCCTCCTGCTCGACCTCCAAATGGCTCTTACCTTTGCCAATGACCACTTGACCACATGACAGGCCGTCCTTTTGAGGTCCTCTGCTCCGTCCATGTTTAACTCCAAAGCCACTTGTTCCTGGACTTCAGGTTTTTAGGTTAATCTCTAAAATCATGGAGATAATGGTATAAAAGGGACATATTTCAGATTCATACATGCATTTTTGGTTTCCACTACAACATGATTATGTGCTTTAATGCCCCCCGTTAGGTTTGTTAAAGCCTCTAGAAGAAAGAGAACGAGCACAGATGACTGCCGAAATACAAAATCTGAGAAGAGAAGGATTGGCTTTAAAGAAGAGGAATGCTTTGACAGCTAATTGGAGCAACTCTCTGGTTTGTCAGGGGATGGCAGGACATAAATGGAAAGGGATTTTTTGGACCTAATAGGTCACAACACTGCACAGGACCTAATCCAAAAATGGATCAATCTGATGTTCGGCAAAATCACTCACCTGATTCACGGAGCAGAGCGTAAATCCATGTCAAGCACAATACGAGCAGTACCCATCCACCGCTGAGGAATGTACGAGCCTCTCAGAGAACGGTAATTCTTCATTTTGGCAGCAGAGTAAATTCCTTTTGGATGACAATATTAATAACCATGGCTTTCACACTAAGATTGGAGGCACATAAGACACGTGAATATTCACTGTCAGCTTGGTAAATGGGGAAATTATGCTGTTGACAGTTACTACTGATGGATAGCTAGCTTGAGTGGGAGGCTGCTGCAGTACAGTCATAAAAAGAGCAGCAGCAGACTGTCGTCTACAGCTATGTCTCAGTCTTGATCAAACAGTTGACTGTATACAGGTTGGTAATTTACAGACAACACTCAGCCTAACAGTAGCTAGGGTTCAACAAATACAGTGTGTATAGGTGTTCAGATAAGCAGTATCTGACCACTCGGTGGATACATTGATACACTTGGACAGGAAAGACTGAAGTTAGCATGACAGCAGACAGATCAACCTAAATGTATCAACATATTGCAAACACTCAGGTTCAGGCAAGGATGCAGATATTAATAATTAGATGTGTGTACAAACAAAGATATAAATGCATACAAACTACACAAAAATAATCCACACAAGTCATATTGCAATCCAGCATCGCAGCTACAGTTACACTGCGTACAAAAAGAGTTAAAAAACAAAAAACAAATCAACTACAAAGAAATGCAAAAAAGCTGCAAAGAGACAACTATGAAAGGGGGCAAAACAACTACAAAAAGACACAAGATGACTACAAAAAGACATAAAAGAACTACGAAGAGACACAGAAAAATTACAAAGAGACACAAGATGAGTATAAAAAGACACAAAAGAACTACAAAGCCACAATAAATGACTTCTAAGAGACACAGAGCAAGTACAAAGACACACTCAACAACTACACAGAGACACAAAAAAACTACAAAGAGACACAAGATGACTACAAAAGACACACAAGAACTACAAAGCGAGACAAAATGACTAAAAGGAACGCAAAATTAGTACAAAGAGGCACAAAACAACTACAGAGAGACAAAAAATGACTACGAAAAGACATAAAGCAACTACAAAGAGACACAAAACCACAGAGAGATACATAACGATTACAAACAGACACTAAAGAACAATGAAATAAGGCTTAACCAATATTTAGTCTGTGTTCATGCTCAGAGACAGGAGAGCTGATTGGGCCTTTTCCATGTCTGTGCTCAGAGGCCGTCTGTCTCATAATCCGCTCATGACTGTATGATTGCCGCTATCTAATCTGAGGTAAACAACACTTATGTATTGGCTGAATTACTGTATGTCCTGTTCTTCTGGGTTTGACTGAGGGTGAAGAATGATCGGCTGACAGGACTGGCATGAATGTGCAGTGCTGTGACCTTGTTCTCTTTGGGTCGGTGTGACCTGCTGACACACCAGGACAATTTCATGATTAATACCACTTATAACTTTAAATGTCCACAACAAGGCTTCACATTCAGCTACAGGAATAAAGCATAAAAATGTTACATTCTATTACTCAAAGGGAACCCTGTCATAGATACAGCAATTATATATGGTATGGATATAGATATAGAAAGTCTGTCTGTGGTCACTGGTATGTTACAGGGCACCAGCAGCTGTTGGTCCTTCAAATAATTCCCCCCCCCCACCCCCACCCCCAACAGCAGCCACAAGACACCAACAGCAATACTAAAAAAATAATAATAGATCAGTACAATGACTGTCATTTGGAAATGAATTGTCATTAACCAAGACACGCACATGCAAGATCTATTGCCTGTCTGCCACATGATGAATCCCCATTCATTTCTTCTGCTCTCTACATGGTGAACGACACGGCTGCATCAAGCTGCTGCAGTCAGCCACAGCACTGCCAGGAAACACGGTGATTCTGCTTTCAAAATAAAAGCTGTGTGTTTGCCACTTTGGGGAGCAGAGTGGTTCTATTGCTGTTTATATGATAGACCTTTGACCTTTGATCTGGGCTTTAAAGTATAGTACTGTGGAATGCAAGGTAAGACACGTGTATAATGGACGTGTATAATGTTTAAAAATGTTTTTCAAAAAATCCATAATCTCATAAAAGGGAGATATTGGAGGCCTAGTGGTGGATACTCACACCATAAAACCTGGTTTGATTCCAGCCAGGGACAGTAATCTGCACTTCACAACCCTCTTTCTCCCCATGTTTCCTGTCCATTTCTATCACAATTGAATAAAGGTCAAATGCCCAAAAACATATATTTTCAAAATAGAAAAAAAATCAATTAAATGACATAAATAAGATAAACAAATTATTATGGACCGACTCAAGTATGTCCACTATTATTATCGAATCATGTCGTCTTTCAGCTAGTCAAACCTTATCTTGGCTGCTTCAAAATCTACGTTTAAGACTCAATTTTGACAAAACATTCTTAACTCTAAAGTTATTGTAGCTTTTTCTGGAGCTCAATATGGGCTCAGCATCTTACTTCTAACTCTGGAGCCTCCAAACAGGTTCACCCATGCCCTGTGTAATGGATATGAGTTAAACAATTCTGATGCGAAATTCAGTCCTTGAACTGGTGTCCTCAGTCTTTTCCATTAGGTAATTGTTTGCACTTGCTTGCGCTTTGGGCCATGGCTGAGAAAACACAAACCCTGTGATCCATCATATCATTTTACAAGCACAAAAATATCTAGAAATACACCCTAAATACATTTGTAGTTACATTTTTGTTAACTCTCCCTTAACTATGAGTCCATGTTAAACATTAAGTCAGGTTGCACAACCAACTCTGCTCCCAGTAGACCACATGACACTAAAAACCTGTGCAATACAATACACTGTGCAATTATAGTTATAATAGTTTTTCTGTCTGTACATATAATATTTCAGTTAATGTTGAATTCTTTACTGTTTTTATTGCTTATTTATAATACTTGTTTTTTCTTTTTCTTTTATCTTGTTTTTCTTTTACTATGTCTCTTGTTAAAATCTATTTTAAATCACTTCTTAAAACACATTTTTACAGAATGGCTTTTATGTGATGTCGTCGTTTTAATGTTTTATTTTCATTTGATCTTAGTATTTTATCTTATATTCGTTTACTACACTTTACCTATTTCACTTGATTTTATTTATTTTGTCCGTTTATTTGATTGTCACTTGTTATTTCGTTTTATTTCTTAGTTTAGTTTTATCCTAACGATTGTTCTTAATGTTTCTTCTATTGCACTGTTTTGCTGGCTCGTCTGTCGAAGCACTTTGTAAACCTTGTTTTTAAAAGGTGCTATATAAATAAAGTTATTATTATTATTATTATTATTATTATTATTATTATTATTATTATTATTATTGTTTGCACTATAACCTATGCTGCTGTAATCCTGTAAATGTCCCAGCTGCGGGACTAATAAAGGATTATCTTATTTTATCTTATCTTATTAAATTGCAGTTAAATGCAAACATCAACTTGCATTTAGGTTTTTAAGATAAAATAAGATAAAATAAGGATTACAGCAGCAAAAAAACATAGTAAAAAAAAACAAGTATTATAAATAAGCAATAAAAATAAATAATAAGTAAATAATTCAATTCAATTCAGTAAATAAAAAAAAAACAAGATCAAAATAAGTATTATAAATAAGCAAATGAGCAATAAAAAACAGTAAAAAAACCCAGTAAAGAACAGTAGAGAATCCACAGTAACTGAAATATTATATATACAGACATAAACTATTATAACTATTGTATTGTATTGTATTCGCTGCACTTATTGAATTCGTATTCGTTTACTGCACTTATCCTATTCGTAGTAGTTTGTAGCACTTATTGTATTCGTATTAGTCTGTTGCAATTATTGTTTTCGTAGTAATTTGCCTCTGCACTATACTTTTGCTCTGGTTTATGCTTTAAGATGCTTGTTTAAGAAAGGAGATGCACTTATGACTTCTGGTGACTAGTAGTTCTCTTGAATACCTATGTTGAATACACTTATTGTAAGTCGCTTTGGATAAAAGCGTCTGCTAAATGACTGTAATGTAATGTATCTGTAATGTTCTGTTTGTATAGTATGTGTATTTATTGTCTGTGTCTGTGTAGTTGTATAGTATGTGTATTTATTGTCTGTGTCTGTGTAGTTGTATAGTATGTGTATTTATTGTCTGTGTAGTTGTATAGTATGTGTATTTATTGTCTGTGTCTGTGTAGTTGTATAGTATGTGTATTTATTGTCTGTGTAGTTGTATAGTATGTGTATTTATTGTCTGTGTAGTTGTATAGTATGTGTATTTATTGTCTGTGTAGTTGTATAGTATGTGTATTTATTGTCTGTGTAGTTGTATTTATTGTATGTGTAGTTGTTTATTGTTTATTGTCTGTGTAGTTGTATAGTATGTGTATTTATTGTCTGTGTAGTTGTATAGTATGTGTATTTATTGTCTGTGTAGTTGTATAGTATGTGTATTTATTGTCTGTGTCTGTGTAGTTGTATAGTATGTGTATTTATTGTCTGTGTAGTTGTATAGTATGTGTATTTATTGTCTGTGTAGTTGTATAGTATGTGTATTTATTGTCTGTGTAGTTGTATAGTATGTGTATTTATTGTCTGTGTCTGTGTAGTTGAGCTGCTGCAACACTTGAATTTCCCCCATGGGGATCAATAAAGGAATATAATAATAATAATAATAATAATAATAATAATAATAATAATAATAATAATAATAATAATAATAATAATAATAATAATAATAATAATGTAATGTATTGCACAGTGTATTAGTGTCATGTTTTACACTGAAAGGTGAGACGGGACGTGGTGATGTGTTGCTCAGCCAGTAGCTTCACAGGGAGAACCCCTCCCTTTCTCCCTTTCTCCCCCATTCACTCCTGTGCAGTGTTTTATTCTGATAGGTAAAGATGCGTATTCACACTGCGACTTGTTCACCAGTGAGCGGATACTCCAGCAGGCCGGCTGCCCTCACATCTGGACCGCTTCATGTGACATGAATGCTTCCATGTCCAGCAGCTGATGACTGTGTCTGCAGGTGAGGATACTTTGTGTCGCCTGTTGCTCTCACACGCATGTCTGTCCTCTGCTATGGTGTCTGCCTTTTTCTATTCATTTGTGCATGGAGGGATTGTTTTTCTATATATTCCATCCGTGATGTCAATATTGGATGATTATGAATGTGCACTCATGCTTTGTCTGTTTTTGTTTTTTTGCACAATTAGACATCATTGATATGGTCAGGTAGGCTGATGCGTGATGTTTTCAGAAGGATCATTTTGCCAGACGTCATTGAAGAAAAAAATATTTCATGTTATTTTGGTTATTACCAAAATGACACAACATTTAAAAAAATGAACAACATATGCATTTCAAGTGTTTCAAATCCGTCTGATCATTCGGCCTATGAATAAAGCTCAATCTGATTTTATTTTCTTGCATAATTCCAACTTTATTCCTGCTTCACCTGCAGTTTAATCGGATATTATTCAATAAAAACGCACCTCGGAGGGCTGCAGCGACAATTGCGACCCTTTTATATAAAAGTTAAAATGCTAAAGAGATAAATGCTGCTTGGTGTGTTCGCTGTGTGCCGAAATATCATTTTGTCCCTATAAATTCAGAAATAAGGGGTTATTTTAACATAAATCAAACTGTTGCGTGTCAGTATAGATTAATGCATTAAAATACCACATTTTATAATGGAGGTTTGCGTGACGTTCTTCATGCATGAGGCGTATATCGGGGCCAGTCAGGTTTTTTTTTTGGACTGCAAACGCTGATAACATTACATCTATTTTGGTGGCTAATTGTTCTGTTGTCTGCTGCTGTTTGCACAGATCCTAGACACGACAGGCTGTGTTTGCAAAGCCATTACATGACTGTCATTTGATAGCAGAGGCTTTGAATCAAATGGATGTGTTAAGGCGGGGAGGTTTTTCCACCCAAAAAAACCCCCCAACATCTGGATTCTCCAGGTTTTTTATTTATTTATTTGTGTCTCTATCCCTGCAGACCTCAGGTGCATCACTGCCAGAGGGTGATGCGTTGATTCATATTTGGTTATTCCATCTGTCACATCCTCAATAAGGCTGCAACCAGACTCCTGACAGACGAGGTAAACCCCACACCAATTATGGAGTCCTGTCTCATTGGAATAGAGAAAAAAAAGCGTCTCAGACAAGCTTGATCAAAATTGCCCCCTTTAGGCCTAATGTGTTATTTGTTTGGCTCAGTGTCAATTGGTATTCAAACCCAAACAACTATTATAAATAGCTGGTTTCTTCTTCTTATAATCTGGTGGGAGAACATTGTTGGAATAACAGGGGATCTAATTCTAAATGTTTATATTAAATAAATAGCCAGTGCCAAATGCTATTCTTCGATATAAGCCGAACTGAAGATTGTAAATCTATATATATGTGTCCAAGCATGTGTGTCTCTATGATACAGTTTGTGCAATTGCATATGCATAGTAGAGTTGTTTAGTTGATTATTTGCATATAATATAAGCCTTTTTTGAGGGAAAATGTAGGTGTTGAAGCAGCACAAAGACATATATAAGTACAGATAATTAGAGAAGAAACATTAAAGAATAAACGACAACAAAATACGAGGTGTATACAGCTATATTAACTGTAGAAATTATACAAGAATACTGTGCTTAAGTAATCAGATCTCAATGTGTCACAGGTCCATACACATATGAATGTAGAGCTGTCCACTTGCTGGATCACCCAAGAACAGTGGGTGATGGGTCACAGATATCACCTATTCATTTAGCCTGTTAGCTGATTCACAGCATATAATCCCTCATTGTCTCAGGTGAGGCATTCTGACCTTTAACAACCTTTTCTAACCTGGAACAGCAGCGAGGCAGCTTTGCTGTGAGGTTGTGGAGGTTGAGGTATGCCGGCCTCGCCCTGTAAGTCGTCTTGCTGAAAAAAAGAGAGAGGGACAGTAAGTGCCTCTCACCAGTTGGCTAATAATTCTTTGATTGTGAGCTCCTCTCCTCGCAGGAAAAAGGCAAGAACATTCTGATTGCAGGCACTTTTGATGCAGGTAGAGAGCACATTATTCTCCTAAAATGTGCCTCCTTTAAAGGTAGAGCTGTACTAATCAGCTATTACCCAGAGGCAGACAGCATGAATGACGGCTGTGTATGAATCAGACCTGGTTATTAGCATTTTCATCTGTTGACAATATGTTGTTCAAATGATGATGCAGGATTTCTAACATTGACATCGGCTCAATGTCAAATTGACAATTTTATATATTAATCTTGACCCCTAGACTTTACTGTTCTTTAAGATCTATATCTTTTTGTGACGATAATGTCAAGCTTTGTGCTTTAAAGCTGCATTAAGTGTTACATTTTATGGCCACATGCGGGTAGCAGAACATGCTGTTAACATGTAAGCGCAGCCGTGGCTCAGAGGTAGAGCGGGTCGTCTTCTGATTGGAAGATCGGCGGCAAAATACTGAACCCAAAACGCTCCTGAAGTCTTTGCATGAATGTGTGTTAGTTTAGATCTCGATGGGCAGGTGGCAGCGTGTATGGCAGCCTTTACAATCAGTGTATGAATGATTGTATGGAAGTCTATGAGAAAATGACTCTACTTCTCACTTGATTTATTAACTCAGTAAACAATTTAAACATGAGTTTATGGTCTCAGTCGCTTGCTTCAAGTCTTCTTTAATGCAGCAGGAGGTTAATTTAGTAAATGATGGTCCATTTAGAGCACAATAGACCATAAAGCAGAGTATGCTTTAGGGCGGGCTCTCTGTGATTGACAGGTGGCTGCCGCTACCAGAGCCATATACGTTGCTCTATGTCACTGCTCCGCCATCCGAATATGGTCACTTCCGCTCACTGTTTGCAAAAATCCAAGATGGCGACGGCCAAATTGGCGAATTTGAGGCTTCAAAAACCGCAATTCACGAACCCCACTCAACCCTCTCACACCTTTCTCCACAAGAGGTTAAAATAATAATTGATAATGCCACCTTTTCTGATGTGCCATGCAGGTCAATTATTTCTTAATCCATCAGATAGAAAACTAGATTTTGCTTTGAAGTGAGAAATTGTTAATATGTTACGATGACATACTGTTCCAACAGCATTTCAAAGGCTATGTCGTCAAGACCTGATAAACACTGACATATAGTCGTGAAAATGCTTGTTGAAATGCTGAAACAATGGTTAATGCCTCCGTGTGCTTCAAATGATGTCCTTGTTGGATCATCTATAAGTGTTTGAAACCTCAGTAGTGGAATCAAGAGCTGCTGCTTTACAATTTTTGTAACTTTACAAAAATGGACAATCCGATAAGCATGCCCTCTTCACTCACAAGTGCTCCTCTTTTCATTCATCACAAAGCTGCGTCGGTCCACCATTAATGCTTTGGAGGAGAGACTGTGTCAAAGTGTGCACTGTTATCCTCCATTTCTACAAATCATCCAACCACTTCTCCCTCGTCCCATCCATCGGACAGTGAGATGGCATTCAAACACTCTGCAGTCCAATTAGTTGTAGTTTTCACCACCAATATTAGCTGCTCTGTGTCAACAATGTTAGGCTGCAAAAACATGCATGCAGGCTGAAATTCAAACGAGATGTTCTGTCAGGAGATGCAGTGACTTAAACCAAGTGAGAGTAGAAGAGCAAGGAGAAGAAACTTGTATTCTTTCTAATGGCCATCAGGGGAAGACTCCTCTGGTTGCCAAAATAAGTCCTATTGTATAGAAGTCTTTGAGAAAATGACTTCTCACTTGATTTATTACCTCAGCAAAAATGTTAAGCATGAGTTAGTGGTCTCAATCGCTAGTTTCAAGTCTTCTTCAACACAGCATGATGTACATTTAGCAAATTATGGTCCCATTTGGATTAAAATAGACAATAAAGCAGGGTAGGCTTTAAGGCGTGGCTACCTTGTGATTGACAGGTCGGTACGACAGCGTTGTCCGGTCTAGGAGTTGTCTGTATTTTTGTCTTACACTTTAACCCTTGCACAGTTTGTTTTCAGTTCATGAAAGATAATTCTAACATTTTGGTCAGCTAAAAATTTTGGTTCCAAAAAAACAAGATAGCAAAAACTAAAAATCAAAGATGGCGATGGTTGAAATGCTGAACGGCAATCCACAAACAAATAGGTGACGTCACAGTGACTACGTCCACTTCTTCTAAACAGCCCATGGTAATATGCCATAGGCTTTGTGCTGCTTTCATGTGATGTCGGAATAATCAGAAAAATAAGTTCCCAACAAACATGAACGCCCCCTCAGATTGAACAATAACAACCCTCCACCCTCCTCCAACACTCTGTATCATCTTTAAGTCCTGGTCCATTGAGCATTTACAGAATCCAGCAAAAATCAATTAAAATCCTAAAATGAGAAAGTTCTTAAATCCCCTGGATGCTTTTTAAATGACTCACAGCAGCATTGTTCTGTGTCTCTGAACGGGACATTTATTCCCTTGCCAGCCTTGAATCATTAGGCACCTTAATTTACTGCCACATAATCAATGAATAATAGTGGGAGGTTTCATAACCCCGGCCAAGAATCCGGTGAAACACTGGAAAGAAAAATCTAACTCTTGCGGAGGTGTTGCTCAAGAACCTCTGACCTGATACAGGAGACATCTCGGTTGCACACTGCTTGAAATTCTGTGCGAGAACACAAACTCTTCTCTACTTTCTAAAAACGTACAATTCCAGGGTATAATACAAATCCTAATGTGTTTAAAAATCCACTAGTAACCCTGCTGTATTCAATTTGGAGCTCAACCAAGATGATATTTTTAAATACAGCAGAAGTTTTTTGCAGCCTGTAGATGAGACAAAGTGAGATTCAGAAGGTTAAGTGAAATCATGTCTCACAGGGAGTAAATTGAAGAAGGACCTCTATCAGCCAGTACAGCCACGTTTTTTTAATGTCTTATATACTTATACTTCAAGAAGTACTACCCTGAGCCTTCCTCGTAGCACTTATTGAATTCGTATTAGTTGTTGCACTCACTGTATTCGTACCAGTTCGCTGCACTTATTGAATTCGTATTTGTTTACTGCACTTATCCTATTCGTAGTAATTTGCCTCTGCACTATACTTTTGCTCTGGTTTATGCTTTAAGATGCTTGTTTAAGAAAGGAGATGCACTTATGACTTCTGGTGACTAGTAGTTCTCTTGAATACCTATGTTGAATACACTTCCTGTAAGTCGCTTTGGATAAAAGCGTCTGCTGAATGACTGTAATGTAATGTAATGTTATATCAAATGCAGAGTGATAGAACAGAACAGGGTCTGAAATTAGCAGATGTTGGAAACACAAAAAAATAACAAAAGCAACCCTATTGGCTGGAGAATCTTATTTCTTTAGATTGCCAGTTGTTCAAGTTCACCTAATCAATAAAAAGACGCACAAAGAAACGCCCACTCAAGCTGCATTAGTTTTTGCCAGCTCATGTATCACATATTTTCATCTGAAGGAATAGCCCAGTGAGCGAGCGTAGTGTGTGTGTGTGTGTGTGTGTGACGTCGAGTGAAGATGGATGAGCTCATGGCAGTCAGGTGTTTGGGACCGGAGAAAATGAACAGGGAAGTTGTCAGGTGGTAGTAATGTATAGGTTTAGTTTGGCCTTGAATAAAAACTGTGTGCACATTCATGAATGCACCTGCATGTGTGCACCTCCTTCCAATATCCCATCCCCGAGAAATAGAACCCCCTCGAAAGCCGCAGTGTTATTCGAACACGGAAATCTACCATGCATGTAGTGTTCCTTTTATTAAATGATGTCTAAATGATGTAAACGTTATTCCTTTATTTAGCTCATAGGTTTAAAAAGTGGAGGTTAAAATTTCTGAGTGGCAGGCAATAAAACTTAACTAGCACAGCGTCAGGCAGTTAAAATAGTTCATTTCAGAGGTCATGGAGGTCATACTCTCTCTCACTAAGCTGACTTTTGAAGTTTCCCCAGCTGCATCCTTGTTGGAATTTTTATTTAAATACATGTATGACATGAAGTAAACATTTACAACAAATTATAGGTAGTTCGTTGTTTTGCCTTTTAAAATTACCAATATGGCTGTTAAAATGATTCATATGAGCATTTTCTATAGTTACAGTAGTTTACCCTCAGGTACCAGAGTGTTTCAACAGCAGGGAAAAGGTCTAAATTAAGTCCCAAAAAGGCAGAGGTCAGGGGGAGTGAGTGCTTTCTGAATGTACAGGAACTTTTGGGTGAGGTACACAGCACAGCACAGCTCATTCAGCTCGTGTACCGCTTCATTCATAAAACAAAGAAGTTCTCCAGCATGGATGTAGGACCATGTTATGACAAGGGGAGATACATTTTCTTTGTTAACATTAAATGTAAAATTCCACTTTGCTCTTGGCTTCTATTCTAATAAAAGAACGAGCGGTAGGAGAGAGAGTGACTGAAAAAAAAAGTTATTTACTGATTGTTTGAGGGTGGATAAGCTCTAAAGCACAAATACATAACAGTGACTCAACAGATGATTTACTTTAGAGACAGTACTTTCATTTTTCTTTCCTGCATTTCATTCCTTACATCTGACGTACACCAGTCAATACTATGAAGCAAATTGGACAACAATGTGCAGAAGGAACCTTTTAGATCCTTGAAAAATATTCTACTAGTCTACTTAGGACTAAATTACCAGGAATGACTTGGTATTAATGTGGTTTCAGGTCATAAGAAGACTGTTATGATGAATAAAAGAAACCGACAATAACTGTTGGTTTGAGGGCAGAATACTGTAAGTGGTAACATCTACAGAGTCATTCTGCAAATTTCATTCAAGTATATTTGAGAGCTGTCGGAAATGGATTATTACATCCAGACAGTGGATCTTGATGTGCACTCAGCTATAAATTTATTGATTTCTGTGCTACCTGAAACACTCAAAAATCCATTACAGATTTGCTCATATTTTAATTCAGTTCTATTTCCGGATATAAAAAAAAACCCAAAACATTATTATTCGTGCTTTTTTAACCCACTTGTTGACCATCATCTCTCAGGGGAAAAGCCCTCTACAAGACACGACCACAAGATAAGCTAACAATAGTTTTCTATCAGTAAAATCTCATGAAATCACCAAAACTCACAATGTGTCAGTTCGCCTCATTTGCTTTTTGACAAATCTACCCACTCAGTTGCACTCAACCCCACGGAAATTGGAGACACTTAGGTCACAAACTAGTTAATTTTTTTGAAAAGCCTCAGTTATTTCCTAAAGCAGCTGGCCTTCTATTTCTTCTATTTCTTCTTTAAAACATAGTGCATTTATTTGGGATTATTTTCTTCGACAGATTAATCCACATATGTCAGCAGGACGGTGTATGCTTTGGGATTGAGTCAAAATCAACTACAGTGTGTGTGTTCATGGTGATGAATGTCACATAGTGTGGCTCATTGATGTGTTTTAATAGATTTTGGACGCCAATGGAGCTCTAAGGCACCGAGGTTGATGTTAAAAACATACATTTATTGTTGGTTTGGGTCTTTTCATGAAGGTTGGAGACAGAACTATAAACGATAGAATATCACCAGAGCTTTAAACGTTTTTTATAAGGAATGCGTGCCAAATAAAAGTTAAGAATGTTTTTAATAAGAGATGTTGGCACACGTTTCATCGAGAAGCCTTGAGTGGTTCAGAACTAAACTTTAGAACAGGGCTGATGGTGAAACATACAGAAATAAGATTTCACACAGCAGCATATGTATGTCATTTCAATCTAATGTCTCCAAATTCCATCTGACAGCTCAATTGTTTTTAGTAACGTCGGCCGTGTGGCTCTAGGGAGGGAAAAGCTGTGGCGGGCCATCACTTTGGCCCAGTCTGAAATATCTCAAAGTATGGGATGGATTTTCTCTGACATTTGTACACACATCTATGCTGCCCCGAAGATGAATGACTCTTATGATTTTTGTTGTTGTCCCAGCATCAGGTTGACAGAGTGTTGAGTGAAATGTCTCAGACGGATTGCCATGAAATTTTGGTACAGGCATTCGTGTTTCCGTCAGGATGAATTCTAATAAATCCGGTGATTCTCAGACTTTTCATCTTTTCCTGAGGTCAAAATTTCAATTTGTCCAAAGCTTTGGTTTCATGACCGAATACCTGCAAAACATGAAAAGGCCATTGTCTTGTTTTGTAGGCGCTTTTATGAATACCGACCAAGGTTAGCGGTGAGCTATTTGACAAATACAATCTGTTTTTATCCTGTAAAGCCACCTTGTGTTTCACCAGTTGAAACCTTATCTGTTTGAATTTTATTTTAAGAGTATTCTCTTTAATTTCCGCTCCCTGTTGAGCCACTTACAGCTTTTGTTATACCCAGTAAGCATTGAATCTCCTTTCTGATCAAACCAGTAAGTCATCAATGAAATGGTTTTAGTCAACAGTAATAATGAGGACGCATGTCAGAAGATCATGCCTGCCATTGGCACAATGCAGGTTTAATAGACGAAGCCTGTTTCTATACAGCAACAGGTTCTCGTGGCAGAGCAGCAGCTGGGTAAACAGCTTGATGCGGGTCTGGATGCTGCCACTGGTCCTCACAAAACAGACGATCCTTCTCCTCTTTACTGGGCTGCTGTTAGACATTATTTCTCTGTCCTGAGCCATGACAGAGAAATGAAAGATGCCTGAATGACAGTGAGAGGATTTGTGTGGTAATGAAAGAGAGCTGAATCTATTCATCTATTCAATTCTGCTCCCCAAGGTCTCCGACAAATATTAATGCCCACAAGTTAACAAAAATGAAATAAAGTTAAAGGTTATTTATCTGTTAAGCCCCCTTGTAAACAAACTCAGACAGTAAAACTCTCTGTGGACAAAATAAATTTGTAAAAAGATTTAACCGGGTTTAAAGAAGAGAAATTGTTAAAGCATTGCAAACATGAGAAAAGAATCAACGAACCCATGAGAGTTTATACTTCTTTCTGTGGATGACGGTGTGAAGGACACTGAATGTGAACACCACCGGTTATCGCCTCGTTGACTCTTTAAAATCTGCTGTACGACTGTGACTCACTCACTCCAACAAAAAGATGTGTGAGGTGGAGGATGTTAGAATTAGTCACCTTTATTCACCACTTATCATAATTTATATTATTTCCACCCTGACAGAAAAAATGTACTGCATCAATGTTGTTATGGAAAAACTATTTACATTACATTTGGCATTATGTTTTCAGCATGATACTGTTTGTCCGTAAGTCTGCCAGCTCCATTCTTGTGAGCGTGATATATATTTAGTTAAATTTGGCACAAACGTCCACCTGGACTCAAGAATGACCTCAAGGTCACTGTGACCTCATGAAACATGTTTTTGGTCACGACTAAAGAATTTGTATTCCATTTTTCACAGATAGAAAGTTACAACTGTGTTTATTTATCACGCATAATGTTTTTAGGCATAAATCAGCAAGACAGTTGGAGGGGAATGAAAGAAAAGGATTTAATTTGTAACTCATCTTCTGATCTTTTTGTCCTCCAGATGTCTCTATGTGCATTACATTACATTACATTACATTACAGTCATTTAGCAGACGCTTTTATCCAAAGCGACTTACAATCAGTAGTATATTACATATCATTCACCCATTCACACACTGATGACAGGCTACCATGCAAGGTGCCACCATCAGACATCTGGCTGCCGCTTTTGTGAACCATGCAGTTTGTTTTCTCATACCGCTGCGTAAGAATCAGAGAGACATGGATAACCAGATTATAATTAATTACAACTAGATAACCACATACTTATGTTCCATGCAAACATGAAATCCCACACATGATCAAACAGAGATATTGTACATGTGCAGCATTTGTTCAGCAAAGTAAAATCCAGTTAATCCATTTAACAAAAGATGAAATGATAAAAGTTGTAATGATATACATCCTAAAATTAGAGTGAATCTAAGGATGTCCTGAGCTGAATCATTTTTAAATAGTATCACCTACCTTTCAGCTATGAAGGCAGATGTTCGCTCTGGGAATGACAGCTGTCAAAAAATGCCCATTTCTGTCCTGACAGAACACTAAAAATATCATCAAGGAAAAGCTTCAGGTCATTTTTTCCTAACAAAAATATTTTCAGCTGCAAAACAAAGTTGCTTTATACATTTTTTGCAGGCCTTTTGACGGCTAAGTGTGTATGTAAGCCAGATAATGTAAAGACAATTGAATAAAGTGGTCAGGACATCTGTAAATGTCAGATACTGATTTTCATGCACTTCAGTACAGAGATGAGAGACACTGTCATTTGTTGAGGAGTCAAAGAAACCTTCACAGAGGATCAGCAACCTGGATAAGAGATGAGAATAAAAATCTCCATATCATACATCTAATATGAGTACAATGATTAAGGATAACAGGAACTGTAGTATGCATGTGAAAATACAGTACTTATTGACATACTAGGCATTGTTTGTAATGAGACACAGACCAGAAAGTGAGTGAAGTCAAAATCAACTTAAAATATTTATTTCATTTATTATTTGGCAATAGAACAAAGGGATGTCTGGCCAAGGGCAGAAATGTCTGATCCTGCTCAGTGTGAAGGCCAGTAATGGTACTGAAACAAAAAAAATCATCATCTTGATATTTTACTATGTTTTGCAAAAAGAAAATGTACTCAATGTTTCCCTTTTGAATTGCTCATTTTGGTATTGTTACCTCTGAAACTCATGCAGATGGGAGACTTATATCCATTTAACAATATTTGTATAGTACTTTGTTTCTATAATATACGTTAATATGATGTAAGATTTAAGTACCAGAAGCAACAACCTGACCGCAGCAGCCCCGAGTGTTGTTTTTTGGTCTGAATCCCTGGTTAGGCACAATGGTACTAATTTAAAGAAATGCTTAACTGCTTGCAAGAACAATTCTGTCATGCTGATGTTAGGTAATGTTTTCCATGTTCACCAACTTAGTTTAGCATATTAGCAAACTGACATTTGCTTTTTAGCAGTAAACTAAATAAGAACAGCTGAGGCTGATGGGAATGTCATTAGGCGCTAGATGTAAAGTCACCAAAGTGATTAGAATCCTGTGGGGACCATGAATGTATTTAAGGTAATCCATCAAATAGTTTTCACTGTCAACCAACACTGTCAACCTCATAGTTGCACCGTTACCTTGTGTCAAAGTCATTCGGAAAAATCCTCTGAACTCCATGAATGTCGATACAAAATTCAATCCATCCCATATTTGCTGAGATATGTTAGTCTGGAACCAAAAAAAGTGGGCCGACATAAGAACCAGCCTTGTCTTGTATGAAGCCCTGCCGCTAGAGATGCTAAAATTGGCTTTAAATTGGCATGCTTTTTTTCCTATTAGATTAAGTGTAAATGTCACTTCAATTACATTTATATTTTGTATACACATAAGTATCTTGGTGAATAGAGAACACAATGCACATATAACCCTAAAAAACAAGGAACTCTAATTATAACAATACTTATCTCGGTGTCACCAAAAAAACATATTTGCCATGTCAGTACACAACTTAACTAACTTGAAAAAAAACTTGGTCAAAACAGCTTTTTCTTGAGGTCTAAATTTGTGGACCACCTTTTGAAATGAAAGCAAAATAGAGATATCTTGCACTAAGTAGCTTGTGAAAAAACATGTGTTTTAGATTTAGTGGACTAAAGCTATTATTTCAATCTGTAAGATATATATTCATTCATATTTAAGTAAATATAAGTATCTGCTTGGACAGCAGAAACTCAAATCAAAGAGCTTGGATCACTTTCTGGGCCAGTAAAACTTAATAGAACATCCTTACTAAAACATATTGGCTCCTGTCAATTTGTCAACAATCCCATCAAGCTAACACAAGTATTCAAATTTAATGTTGATAAGGAAACAACAAATCAAATGCCACACTACATAAAAAGTTTACGGGTCTCCCATAACCTTATTTGTTCACCTTGTTCCTCTGTTTGATCTTATTTCAGGCCTCCACGCAGCATGCTAACATCTGTTCACACTCCAGGATCTCCAGTGGACAGACAGTGAGGACCAGTCGCCACTATGCGATGTGTGTAAGGGACCAGTGGCAGTGTGGTGGCCCCCGGCGGGATGCTGCTGACGGCCGCTCAGTATGACTCTGCTGGACTTGTGGCTGTCGCGCTCCATCCCCATGTGCCTGCTCCTCCAGAGCCTAGTCCTCATGGCCCTGTGCTTCCCCTCGGCCAGCATGTGTCCAAAGGGCTGCATCTGCCAACGCGACCCCCACCTCCATGGCCTCAACGTGACCTGCAGTCAGTCCCGCCTCAAAGAGATCCCCCCCAGCCTCCCGGTGGACACTGTACTGCTGAGGCTGGACCACAACCAGATAGGCGCCGTGCCGGATCAGGCCTTCCACGGACTCAGGCTCCTGAGGGAGCTCAACCTTTCGTACAACGCGGTGGAGACCTTAGGGGAAGGGGCCTTCAGCGGCATCGAGGCGACGCTACAGGTGCTGGACCTCTCCCACAACCGCATCACTAGCGTGCACAAGGACGCCTTCGTCCGGCTCAAGGCCCGCGTCATCGTGGACGATAACCCCTGGCATTGTGACTGCGCCCTCCAGCAGGCCATCGGCGGAATGGCCCACAACCACGAGGCCACCGCCCGGGTCCTCTGCAGGAGCTCGGAGCTCCGGGACAAGGAGGGCAGACCTTTCTTGGCGGTGGATACTGACCTCTGTAACCTGGCCAAAAGGACCACAGACTACGCTATGCTGGTGACCATGTTCGGCTGGTTTGCCATGGTCATTTCGTATGTGGTGTATTACGTCCGTCAGAACCAGGAGGACGCCCGACGCCACCTGGAGTACCTCAAGTCTCTGCCCAGCAAGCCCAAGAAACCTGACGAGGCGGACGACATAAGCACTGTCGTCTGACGGCAGTTTCAAAGTGACACAAACCTAACGAACACCAAAATGTTTATTGTAACAGGACCCACATTTGTAGTGTTTACTATTTTAAACTTTTAGGTGATTTGAGCATCAAATCTGCTGAGTAGTCTTTGTATTTTGGGGATTCTGTTGTATGTTCTTACCAGGGTTTGTTGATGTCTGATCTGAGATGAGATGAAAAGGAAGGTCAGAGAGTCTAATAGTCACCAACATTGTCTTTTCTACAAAAAAAAATGCATATGGAGCTTTGGAAATTTAAATCTCAGGTTCAGATATTGACATCATAATGGCTTTTTATAGATGAGAATTTGGAATATCTGATAAAAAAAGAAATATATTTGTAAGACTTGACACCCCGACTTAAAATGATCATTGAGTTTCGCAAGCACTTGGTAAACAAACTGCTTCTTTCATTCCCCTAAAAATGTAATGTAAATTTTGATATTTATATTGACAGTATTTATGAGGCCATTGCCTGCTAATGCAGACTATTTGATCCGTACATTGTGCTTTATTTTAGACCAGTAAGGCCTTGGGTATGGGGTATTCAGATATAAAGTAGTCTTATCTCCCTGCTTGCCTGGAGCTTTTTGTTCAAAGACAAATCAAAATGAAAATTATAACAGAAAATTCTAATAAGCAATCACTGAAGCATTTTAGTAAACCATGACGTGAATACTGGATGCTGTGGAAGCCCATTTATGTAACTAATGGAATGAAAGGTTAGGAATGATTAAAAGTAAAAAAAACAAAAAACATTTCTCAACATTATGAAATACTTTAAAATAAGTGCAAATTCTGAGATGTATGTGTCATAATTATGAGCTATTAAAGGGAAACTTGGAAAATCAACAAAGTTTGCCTTTCACTCAAAATGATCATATATTCAATTTTTAAGTCAAAATGGTGAGTCAAAATTGTAGCTAGCTTGTCAACGTTACGTGCTTCATGTTAACCTAAAACTGATAAAGAATGAAAAGCAACAACTCATCAATGGTCATGCTATCTCATCATTTTAATATACTATTTATTTTTGTCAGTCCTCACATTTAAAATATATATTTATTTTTTCCGGGTCGAGAATGGGCCTACATAGTTTCTGATTGCCTCCATAGTTTCTGATTCAACGCTGCTAATTTAAGTCTTACGATTCTTGAGCTTCTCGTAGTTGGAGTAGGAATTAAAAGCTCATTACAAGGTTGGCAGAGTTAGATCGTAGAAAGTTTACAATTAATGAATGTACTGCCCCAAACATTAAAGAAACAATACTTTTAAATGTAGCAAGTGGCCATGGTGTAAGCAGGATAATCTACTTCAACTTGTGCAGCTATTGAACAATAATGCACTCTGTGGATGAAAAGGTGGTTGCAAATAGCCCATGCAATAGCATGCATTATTTTCCAAAAACGGTATTATGGATTATGCATTTTATACAGAAATTTGATAATTGTAATGCTAATCCAAATAATGATTTATGTTTAGGCTTGAGAGTAAGGCTTTTTAGCTACAATGAGATGGTTAGTTGGTGACTCCGGAGTAGCTCTGTAATTAAATTCAGGAGATTTATGAGGAGAGATTATTCATGGTGGACAAGAAAATGACATTGATTTTATGTTATTACTCCAAGTTTTAACAAGAAACATTTAAACCACATATCACTTTATCCAGTCATATTAAGAACTGTTTTCATTACACATTATCAGTATATTTAACTAAAACAAGAAACCTTTGTTATTATAACATCACAGCATCTTAGCTAATTTAAACAACTTCTATATTTTGTCATGAGAAAAAAAGACACATTCAAAGCCTGAAAAGAAGAACTACATTGGTTCATTGCTACATATTTAAGTAATTTCTAGCCACACAACAAAACCATGACATCATGGTCATAAAGTAAAAAGAAATACCACTAAACCACATTCTTACTCTCCAACCACCAAAACCCAGATGGAAGTAGCTCTGATCTTAATGTTAATATTGTTGCCCTCAGTTATCACTATATGCACTCACACAAATCAGCTTCACAAGCAATAGTGAGTGAATTACAGACACCATATTGTATATATATCTTTTTACCCCACATACCCAACATACAAGCTGCTCCACCTTCTTGGTGGAGGCTGTTAGGGCTGTATGCACATTATGATGGAGACTGTAGACTCCTCTTCATTTTTGGGTAAAAAAATAATTGAGCTGTTTTTAATTAAAAAGAAAAAATCTTATAAAAAGATGCTAGAACTGACCATCAATCAAAGATAATGCAGTAAATGACAAGACAGGTTTTAATTATATTGTTACAGAGTTTAAAGGTCCATTGCTGATATTGGAAATAGTAGAACATTTTATATAACATGAAACCAAACCTACACTCCTCTGTATAATAACAAACCTTTCTGGATGAAGTGGTATACTGATTTTTAAAAAAAGTTTCCTGTTCATACTTAATAGCTTGGTGTGTATTAAAAACAATAAAAATACATCATTATGACATAATAATTTATCTTTTTGATATAATGAGATGCTGAGCAAATATTTTTTGTCATGACAGCAACACAACCTGCCAAACAGTGAGTCATTGCCTTTAACAACTCTGTCACTATACCCAAACTCATTAAGGTCTTTGCGTGCTAACAGTTCAATAAAGATGTACATGAACCCTGAAAGGTTGTCCTGGCAAGCAAAAATAACAACTAACAACATAGAAAAATCTGACATATTTGAATGGACATATGTCAAATATGTTAAAGAAAATTCTTCAATTTGAATGTTTATTTATATTAGATTAATTAATCTGCCTTGCAATGATATACTCTTTAAATAACCTCATTACTATTATCAAAATGAACGTTACATTTATCAACCGAACAGTATATCACACTATGTAATTATTTAAAAAATATCCCCAGAGACCTCATCCCACAAAAGCATCCGTACAGAGTTGTTGTTTAATCTTATTTTAGTGCTTAAATTCCACAAAATATGCTAATACGATGCAGAAATCTTGACGTTTGAAGTGTGTGTGTGACCTTGTGTTGGAATCACAACAGTACATGTCATACTACTTTGGTTTCTGGTTCTATGTGTAGCAATCATCAGTTTATTGTCGGTGCAGTATTTCAGAATCTCCCTTCTCGCTTCACAGTTGCATAGAAACAAAGACAGATAGTCTGAAGTCATTGTCGCACAATCTATAATTATTTCAAATCACAGCTGAACTGCACAAACTCTGAAAAACTTGCTGAACTTCAGTGGCTTAAATTCTCACCTTGCTGCAGTGATGTACAAGTGCACACCCGGGTGTGTCAGTGCAGCGTGACATCACTGTTGGGTGTGGCTTCAGGTGCAACAAAGATCTTTTCTGACCAGACCCAACAGTGAGGTCAAAGGTGAAGCCGGTTTGACATTTTCAACCAGTTAAAGCAGTGAAAAACAAAAGGATACATCATTTTAGCACCAGTCTCATAAGAACAAATACGTTATGCAGGTCAACAAGGCATGTCCTATTCCAAAGGTTCCTGAAGACTTTGCGAAGAGATTTCTTGGCCATTACAGCTTTATTTTTTTTCAGAATGAAACAACCAGTGTATGCTTGAAGCCACACAATCCCATCAATTGCATCCTGATTGTATGAACACATGCATTTAAACTGTATTTCTCTGTGTGTTTATGCCTTTAAACATTAACAAACTTGGTACAGTTAGCTGAAAGCAATTGATATCCAATATATCTAATTGATTAATTGATAAAGACCCTGAATGTTAAGGGATATTGAACAGTAAATATCCAAATGGCATTTTAAAAATTGAACTTGAATGAGTCAGACAGTTTGTTCTTGACTTTGGGATTAGTATTTTACACAAAATAATCTTGAATCACTCTACAATTTTAATCTTTTTTTTGTTGTCTTTTTTGCTTTTACGTAATCTCTTGTCTTCATCAGCAGATGGAGTGTGCTCAGTTGACATGGCCAAATTGAACAGAAACTTCAAACTTGTGGTTATTTTGGCACTTACAAGGAGGGGATAATGAGATTCTAAATTTAAGACCAAGATGGACACTCCCAAATTACCACCAGAAGCATCACACTGGGATCCAGCCAAAGTATTCAAGTCAATTAGAGTCAGCACTTAGTGTGCCCTTTAGGGTGCGAGTTGGAAAGCTAAAGGTGTGGAGGTCACATTCTCTTTTTTATTAACTGTAACCACAATTCCCCCCTGTCGTTAACCATAGTTTATTTGCCATAACCACAAACTTTCCCAAACCTTAACTGTACCGTAAGTGCCATATAGTGATTTAGTTAAATGCGAGAACGTTGGCACAAGACATTAAAAAGTCCCTGAGTTCCTTAAAATCTAAACTCTCTATGTGACAACTGAGCACACTCCCTCTGCAGATGAAGACCGCGAGATGTAAACTAGCTGGTAGGTGAGTTGAGATTATTTTGTCAAAGAATTTACGAGTGTCTTATTTGATGTTTTCAAAGTTTTTGGTGGATGGTGAACATGCTGTTTCTGTGTTGTACTCCCTCAGTTTGTGAAGTGTATGCTCCTGTTGTCTTTAGTTAGCTGTTGTCAGTCAGTTCTTTGTATATCTGTACTGATCAGAGGTAAGCACAAGGCTAAATGTCAGTTTCAGTGGACTCCTCTTGTTGATGTTTTGTCTCTTCTTCAGTCTTTCAGAGTCGATGCTGTTTACTGTTAATTGTTACCGTTTGCCTTCACTCATTCTTCTTTCATTCATACCGGGTCCCTTTCAAGGGGGGAGGACAGATTTCTCAATGTTCGGGGATGGCAGACTTTACGATCTTCTCAGTCATGACAAATCAACACAACCTTCCCTATTCAAGCCAAGCAGCCAGTGCATGCATCATTTCCCTTTAATAACACTGTGTACAGTAATGTTCCCCGGCGGTGGGTGAAGAGAAAATTGATGTTGTCATTTTCTCAAATGGCTTCTTTCCATCACGGCAAAATGCTGGAACATAGGCCCAGAGAAATCCAATAAACGCCACATGAAAGACAAGATTGGCACTTAAAGTACCTGAAATTAGATTTTCACATAAAAAAAGAGCTCATTTTATAAATACTAACTACTTTAAATAGTAACCTAAAAGAATTTCCTGCACATGATTGGTGACATGTTGGATACTGGGTGTTGCTGATATCTTGTGAAACTTCCTCTCGCTTAATGTTTTGTTCGTCACTGATTTTTTGTACAATAATGGTTGTTTAAATGACGTCTTAGGGGATATGCAATGAGAATACGTAAGTAGAGAACACTAGGATCACATGTAAATAGGAACGTTGATGTTGTGTGAAATACTTGAAATCCCTTTAATTAGTTGTTCTTGAATGTGCTAAAGCCTTGTCTTGTAGAGGCAACCTCATTCTCCTCATGACGGGATCAGGATAGGATACAAAATGCATGTACGATGTAAAGAAGCACAGTGTAGCCAAGGACCCGAGAGTATTTCTAAGTGCCTGAATACTTCTCTCACCATTTTATTTTTTTATTTAACGTCTCCTTTCTCCAACTCTGGTCTTTGTTCCGAAGCCTCTCTTAGTTTAGGATTCTCTCTGTTTAGTGGATTATGTCGATTTAGGTTTTATTTTGCAAATTAGAAGAACAAAAAAGTTAATTAAAAAAACGGACTCAACCATGCTGATGTAAAAGAGCTGTTCAACTAAACTACAATGTACCATATCACAGTTTTTCCGTGCACAGACAGGATGTGATAGACAAACTCACAGTCGAGGGTGAAAATGTTAGCACTGACTATCATGGTTGTGTTGTAATAGCATGACATACAGAAAATGAAATAAAGGAGGTATGCATTGGTTTATGGTTTATTTTCTCTCTCTGTTGATTTAAAAATAAAAAGCTTTAGGCAGTAAATGAGTAATGCATTACAGGAATGTGATAGCTTTCAGGAATAAGTAGTGTAACACCACAGAAGGCATCAAACGTAGGGGACCTTTCTGTCTGCATACAATATTTAACCTTGAATATTGTTCAAGAAATACTATAAAATCATGAAGCTCTTATCAATGGTAAAGTTAGGAAGCACCTGAGGTCAACTGCCATCTAAAAGGCCTCTCTGTTGAGATGAGAAGATGCATTGTGCAGTAGTTAAAGGTTAACTGTAGGGCAATGATACTTTGCACAAAGATACAAAGTGGTAATAGAGGGACGGGATTGCATTGAGCTGAATTCTATTACAACACCATTTCAATTAAATGTGAAACAGTCTGCGATCACATTTCAGTGATGAAGGTCGGCGTTCCAGCTGAATGGGATCACGGTCACGCTGAGTCACCAACAAAAGAGCCACACAGGCTTCCTGCTCAAGTCTCCTTCTTATCTAACAAAAACACATGTGGTGTCTCACACCTTAACCTGTTGAACAAGCATCAAAACAAAAAGTTTTCAGGCTATTGTCTCCCATTAATGTTGTTCTTTTGAGCCAAGATGGCGACCATCCACACTCAACTCTACAAACACCGACATGCCCTTCCAGCCAGCTGAGATAAAAATGACCATTTCTTATATTTCCCAAAGTATCTTTAAAACTTCCTTTTAAAATAATAAAAAACTATTAACAATACATTTAAAAAAAAAAAAACCCAACATGTTGAATTTATTTTTAACTACAAGAAGGATCGACTTAATGTGATTTTATTTGGAAGTGGCGCGACTAAAAGGGTTCCTATCGCTCTGCCAACATTTTGTAAGATGTTCATTAATATCTCTACACTGTTGGCTACCTGGCAGTTAAGAAAGTACAACTTCCCCTACTTATTAAATACAGATGATGTGTCATGTGGGTGTGAAGGCTTTGGGATTGTTTAAAGGCCCTTTTGACGAACCAGGCTGAGTGACAGAAAGTAAGAATTTATTAATAATGTGACCATTATTCTCTGCTTTGTAACAAGTCTAGTATTTGATAGTTATTGTTTTTGGTAAATAACAAGCAATGCATCAACACTGGAAAAGCATGTGGTTAAAAAACAAACAACACATATTTGTCTTGTTATTTCAAGCCTCGATGCAATTGTATTTTAATCACACATTCATTTTCCTTTAAGGAGGAATGAGACTGCATTCCAGATACTGTTCTTGTCACTTGCACATGAAAGAAGCCTCTAACGTATCACATCATGAATAAAGCATGTGTTTGAAAGTGACAATGCTGATTACCGCGTTGGAAGTGAGGACACTTCTGATGTGATGGCCGCACCTGCAGCCACACAAACTCATTTAGATTGTTGACCTGTGCACGCTATCACAGTGCACAAATAAAAGATAATACATAGACTTTGCCTCATCTTACTCACAGTTTAGTTAGTATTCTTTGCAGTGCATTAGTTATATTGGTAATGCACACATTAAGTTTACTTCTGTGTACTCATATTTTGGTTTATCTTTAATTAAAATGATCTCAAGTTGTTATCGTTTCTATTTCTTTTGAGTTAGCATCGCAGAAAGTTTCACTGCTGTTACAATATCATTAAATCGTATGTAAGAAAATTATGTTTTACAAAAAAATATTTGAGCCTCTGTGTACATCACACAGTTTATATAACAACCTGACTTGTAATTGAAATGCCCTCCAAGAGGGAGAAAACAAAACATCTTCATACAATGTGTCTTGTTTCCCTGAAGGCTGTCTGAAACACAAAGCTTCAGTATGAAATAAAATCAAAAATGAATGTTTTGTAGAAGTCACCCTGTTGTAGAATCATCAAAGCTGAAATATTTGAACAAAACTTATTCAGTCGACAGGTGTTAGAAATGGTGACCTTATACAGGAAACCGAATATAACAGGAAGTACAGAACAATTAACCTTCTGTGGTATTCAGTTTTTCATGAAAGGAAAAAAATATTTAGTCCTTACTTTACCTTTAATTCCCTCTGAAATGAAACACATCAGCGTCTATTCTCAGCCAACAAGATAAAGGCTTCCATACAACTCTCAAGAGAAATTTCACTCCTGTGTTTTCATTTTCTTTTGCCTCATCAGAGGAAACCGAATATGCTCGTCTATACTTTCTTAACAGCCCTTCAAAGTATTATCTTGTATGAAGCTGAGGCAGGAACTTGATAATTTCACTTGTCATTTTCTGCTGGTCCACAGGGATTTGCTTATCCTCATGCAAACCCTAACGTAGACTTTTAAAGCTTTGTCTGACAGTTATTAAAAAGTTAATTATCAATCATTTTCAGACAGACTGAGAAAAAGTACAGCGTGACTATGTACGGACTCTTGAAGTTTATGTTATTATCCTCCAAAAGAGAAAATATGTCATTTTATAACACGTTTTTTTTTATGCATATTTACATTATTTTTTTATCCTATCACTTCCATTCATTTGCTTTGAGGCAGCTGGCCCTGTGTTTTGAATTTCACTGCAACGACGCAGAGATTAATATTGAATAAAAGGAGCGCTCTAGCTCTTGGCAGCCATGTGAGCCAACATTGATCAATCAGATCTGTCACCAAGATGTAGAGTCGATCTCAATCACGCTGATTGACTCTTGTGATTCATACAAACGTGTGGGGCAGAGTGTAATGACTACACGTAGCAATACAGTTGTAGAGAGCTTTAATGTCAGTGCCATTTATTACAATTTTGGTTTGCTGAGGCTGATGTTGCCCTCTTTATTATATTGTCTTATTCTTAATCAGATATAAGCCACTTACCATAAGTCATGATTTAACATAGGGATGCAACAGAATATAAATACCATCATAACCCGGCTCATATGCCATGACAAATACAGAAAGTACACAATGGATGAAGGTTAATTAAAGGTATTTATACACTTGTAAATTAGGCATGGGCCGTCACAATATAAAGGATTACATTTGTAACTATGTTGTGTCAGGAAACCCAGAATGAAATAACTATTGTATTTAAATATAACTATTGCATGGATTGCCTTTAACTTTTATACAGACATTCATGGTCCCCAGAGGATGAAGCCACTTTTGCCCCATCATGATTTTGATTTTTGTGATTTTTTTTACTCAGTGTGGTTCTTGGCAACCATGTCCTTAAAATAAAAGATGGAATAGTTACCAAATTTTAGGTGTTTTAAATTTTAACAAAGCACGTAGTTAGACTAATGCGCATCTATGCACTTGCTACTGTAAGGTAGTGAGTTTATGATCCGTAGAGACTGACACCCCCACTTTCCCAAATGATTAGCTATTACATTCTATTCTATTCTATTTAAAAAATGTATCAATTGTTTTTTATTTATTTAATCATTTTCTTTGTTAATGGTTGTGTCATTTTGTATTGTTTGAATTATCTGTGACATTCATTTGTATAATTGGTAAATAAAAGAATAAACTAAATAAAACATAAAACTACCATAAATAATAATAAAAAAAGAAGACACTTGAGATTTTGTGTGAAATGTCTCAACAACTATAAGATGTATTGTCATTCATTTGGGAGCATACATTAATGTTCCACTCAGGATAAATTGTAATAGCTTAACATAAATCAAGTTGAGAGTCAATGATGTACAAAGTTTAAATGTATTGCATATAAACTGTATATATAGACGCACAGGATGCATATTAAACCACTGTGACTCACCGACTCTGTGATGTGATGTTGAGGTCTTTCATCCGTCAGGTGATGATAAACAGTTTCAGCCTCCATCCATCAGTTTGGTGGATGACATGAGCTGCCCTCCAGTGATTTCACAGAGGGGGCAAAACTGTCCACTGACAGAATGAGACTGATTATGAATGTCCTGTAAGATAATTACCTCACAGCCGATGTCAGTTCATTTATTACGGCTGAAGTTCATGATCAATATTCCTTTTAATGCTGTCTTAATCACAAATAAAGAAGCGAATGCACCGCCAAACTAGATGGGGTAGTTTCCACAGAATGAGCCTCCAAAGAAACATCAGCTCGGTGGGAAAAAACACTCTGCTGCTGATTTTATCTCGACTCTATGGTCAATAAAACCAGACAGTCAGGATGAGTCTGAGTCTGTGTATTTTCCAACTGTAGTGAGACACATAGGAATTTTAAGTGCAGAACTAATAAAATAAAACAATATAAAACCTACAAGAAACAACAAAGTATACAATTCAACATAATATGTGCATGACATGGTACATTGCAGTATAAAATATAATGATAGCAAATGCATTCAAAGCATGTTACCCCTAACAGAGTAGGTGAAGCATTCAAAAGAAATAAATGAATATACCAAATAATATGAAGCATTCACAGATTAGACCATGAAATAAGGATGTCATTCTTGCAGTTTTGATGCTGAAGGTCCATATAGTTATGGGTAAGAACCTTCTGGTTACTACTTTCTGTAATGGCACAATAGCTGACACATAATGGCAGTGAGGTGAAGGCAGTGATGGCAGTGTGGTCTGCAGGCTTCTTTATAAGAGTAACCCAGACAGCACTTTGAAGATGGAGCTCCTCCAGACTCTCAGTGGCATCCACTTTCCTCCTGTGGTAGACGACTGCTTCACAGGATGTGAGTGTCTGTGGCCTGTAACACCACTACATGCAACACCTGCTACACCACCCTTATAAAGACTATGTAGCAAGCTGATGTGAAATCTTTTTCCGTAACAATATCAGAGTTTTCACAAATTTTATATTATTAAAACCTCACATGTTATGACTTACTTTCATGCGCACAATTTTCATCTTATCAATTGCAAAGCATTCTGAATTATATGATATTACGCAGACTGAGGTGTCAGGGGCCCTAAGGGTCAAGAGACACAAATTACCACAAAGAGACACACAAAAGAACTACAAAGAGACACAAGGTGATTACAAAGAGACAAAAGAAGGCAATAAAGTGACGCACAACCACTACAAGGACAAACAAAATAACAACAATTGACTACACAGACACACAAAGCGACCACATAGAAAAGCAGAACATTACAAAGACGCACTGACAACCACAACTGACTACGAAGAGACACAAGATAACAACAAAGAGCTGCAAAATGACTACGAACAACAATTACAACACTCTTTAAAGATCTTTATTATCATTTTTTATTTGCAGAAGAGCTAGGCTTTTCAAACATTAAAGTACCATAGCACATTATAATTTAGTCTTAGATATTTCCCCGCTGCGGGACTAATAAAAGATTATCTTATCTTATTAAACTGGACTGATTCTGCTGAAGGTTTATTTCCGTCATAACGCTACAGTGATTACTGGAGAAACTTTGCACATTACAAGCCTCTCAAAATGCAAAATGTATAATAAAAAAGACTACTTAATCAGAGGTACTTAGTTGCACTATTCCCCTCACTAGTAGGCACATAGTTATGATATAATGCATGATGAAGGCCAAGGTGAGATGTTGCTGAAAGTGCTAGAAGAAATCTATTAAGTGGATTCCAAAAATGAAACCTCAATCCCGACCGCTGTGTTGTTTTTCTGAAGAGGACAGTCAGGACATGTTCAGGGTGAAAAAGCAAATACACTTGAAACAATGAAATAACTCAAGAGATGACAGTATTGACCTGATGTTTTCTACTACATTCACACCAAAAGCTGCCAATATCACAGAACAGATATAGATGTACTGAATTCAGAGGGATTTTTATTGCTTTTGGTCTGGCAGCCTTGATTCAGTGGACCCATTCAAAAGAGTCTTAAAGCTTTGAACACCGTCATCGCCACATTGAAAATATGCTGCTTGGATTTTTCGGAATGGCTTCTGGCTCTGCCGGCGCTGCCTCCATCTGACTGCGTTTTGTCTGAGAGTATTGTGTTTTGACATGATTATTATCAATTCATTGCCTCTGCTGCAGTCTGCCTTTCTGCACCGTCGGCGGTAATAAATTCAGCAGAGCTCAGAGGAGAGACTCACAAAGGGACAATATGGACCATCTGGAAATATTTATATGTTGATGATGTAATGAAGCACGCAATTTTCTTCTCACACAAATCATTACTCCCTGGACAGATTACTCAGCTCTGACAATGATCCCTTCATAAGGGGTTTCTAAATATAGGATGGATCCCAGAAAACTATGCGCTCATTTGTGTGAATAACAAAATACACAAGCAGTTTGATAAAAAAAAAAAAAAAAGTGCTTTTAATCTGCTGCTGTTAATTGGGATGACAAATGTATCTGCCCATGATGTCTGTCTATTGTTTGGTGCAGGGAAGGTAGTTTGAAGTCAGTTTGTTAAGTTTTGCGAAACAATAAGCTGAAAGAGGCCAAAACGCCACATATACCTGAGGGGAACTGCAGAGTTAGTGATAATAATCTGTGGGTTCATCACTTCTTTAACACAGACCCTTTTACAGTTTGTAAACATAAATGACGTACGTAAGTGTGCACGTAGTTTGGCAATGCATTGTCAAGCTATGCGAGGACATTAACCATTAAAGATCATGAATGCAAACTAATTGACTTTCCAGATCTGTGTGTTATTAGTGAGTGGGTAGAATACATAAGGACGTGGCTCAATACTTAGTGGCCAGATAGCTAATGTACACAAATGTGTTGGAGAAGCCCAGCATGTAACATTAAGTCATACAACTGAATCATCTGTAGTCAAATACAAGGTCAGATATCATGACATATAGAAAAGCGTTTTGAGTTTATTTAGCTTTAAAATTGGAGCTACACACTCATACATTTTTGATCAGTCCTGTGGTAGTTAACACGTTTATTTGTTACAACCACAGAGCGTCCATGGTTGCTTGTAGTGACGGCAGCTTTTGGAAAACATCAACAGAACATGATGGTTTCCTCATAAAAGACTTTGGTCAATTTTAAATATGCACTCATCTGTGTTTCTAATCTTCGCCAACCATTTTTGTAACTTACACCTAACAAGCGCGGACGCATTTGGCTGAAAGTCACCAGTAAACTTCAAATTGAAACACGTGTGGATTTGAAACGGTCAGGATCCTGTCCAGATTAGAGCAGAAAATAAGAATGTCATTCAACCTGAAGTTTTGATGCTGAAGGTCCATATAGTTATGTGTGAGAACCTTCTTCAGAAAGGGCTTGTAACTACTTTCTGTAATGGCACAATAGCTGACACATAATGGCAGTGAGGTGAAGGCAGTGATGGCAGTGTGGTCTGCAGGCTTCTTTATAAGAGTAACCCAGACAGCACTTTGAAGATGGAGCTCCTCCAGACTCTGGAGGTCAGTGGCATCCACTTTCCTCTTGTGGTGGACGACTGCTTCACAGGATGTGTGAGTTTCTGTGGCCTGTAACACCACTACATGCAACACCACCCTTATAAAGACTATGCAGCAAACTGATGGAAAATCTTGTTACTCTGTCTTACTTGAATCCATGGTTGGAATATTTATTCTGATAATCGAACCTCAAAAACTGATTCTGATAATGGTTTTATTTCAGTGTTTAAAGTTTCCTAATTTGTTTGAATGGCTGGGACACATTTTTGAAGAAGTAAAAGTTAGTACACATACATATCAATTGATCGTGTGTTGATATAACATTTTCAACTGCTGCAGCTTTAATTGTCACATTAACCTGGTTGTTACAAAAATAAAAATAATAAATAAAAATCCAATGCCAGTCCAATTTTGGTGAGCATCCATTGAAAAGAATAAATACTGCTTTATTAGAATGGTCAGTTTTGGTATTTTGAACAATAATGACAGCACTAATTGAACATTAAGGAGCACATAGGATACCTAACGTCTATCAAAAAAAAGAATTCTCACACACACATATTTCTCTTACAGTCAGTGTCAGCATTATGTAAAATCCAGGTGATGCCTTCAAACATCTGTGTCAAGTCTGAGGAGTTGAGGCCACAAACGACTCCCACAATGCTTCTGCTTTTACCTCCGCTGCTGCTGTAGTTGTTTTTAACACTACAAACATGCGTTCTCACTGCATATGAGGTCACGGCTCTTGTTCTTGTTTTTGCTGTACAGCATGTGGGTTGACCCCGGAGGAGGAGCCGGCTCCTGTGAAGACAATCTGTTTTTAGTCACTTTCACACCTGATGAGTGTCGACACTCACTTGTATCTCTCACTCCTTTAACATTTGTTTCCTCTGCTCCCCTGCAGGCTGCATGTAAACTGGGAAGTGCGAAACCTCATTAAGTTAAACAAAAATAAATTGAAAGCACTGCTGTTGTATTAATTTGATGCACTTTGCAAAGGAAAACATTTTGTTTTTATTTTATTGGTTTATTTGGTAGGGACAGTGCACATTAATAAAACATTTCTGCAAATACACCAGAGTGCTAAGTCACCCTAAAAACATGATATAGGAACAAAATTACAAAGTTACGCATTATTTACCCTTTACAAAGATTACAGAAACAATAGAAGAAGAGAGAATATTAATATAAGTATTAACTAATTCAGGACACCCCTTAAGTATTATTAAGACATGCCACACAGAGGCTCGTTAAACAACACATACGAAGTAAATAAATCAGGGAAAATTATTCTAGATAGAACATGGATTAGAAACAAGATTATGTTGCATTGTAATACATTAAAAACATATATGTCAGAAGCAGAAAACATTAAAAAAAAGCATGCAGAGTATGTAAAATAGTGTCAATTCAGTCTGACAGGGCTAAACAACAATAAAAGACATGCAAGCAGGTAGATGAGTGTCGACGGAGAAAATCAAGTCAGACAGACAGAAACGTGACAGCAGACAGACATTTTGTGTAAATCCACGATGTTACTGTATTGTATTAATGAGGGAACGTTCACAGGATGTGCGGCCGCGGATGTCACCATTCAGGGAATGATTCACCTCCTGACCCTTGAGGAATAAAAACTTGCGTGTGTGTGTTTGTGCTCACAGATGAGTCAGAATGAAGAAACGCACTCTTGCTCCTTTTTTTAAGTTTCCACAGTAATCAAAGTAATCTAACACCACACACCCAATACAGCTTTGGCATTCCAGCATTGAAATCTGATCAAACATTTTCCATTTCTCCCAACAACAAAAAACACAGCTAATGAAGGCACATAAGTGGGGACGGAGAAAATTGGAAAATATGCAGCAAAGTTTCAGAATCTGGATCTTTGAAGCCTTTTAAAGATGTTTTTCTCTATCTGTGAGTCTCCAGTTGATTCATGGACCGAGTTATAAAGCAGACTTTCCACTAAAGACCTCTTTGTTTAGGTTGTGCTTTGTGGGAAACTGGATACCTCATTCTATTATCCTGAAAGTCAGTTTTTTTTTTTTTTTTTTTTTTACTTGCTACCATCTCACAAAATCTCTGTAGCCGCCTCCTCTCGTGTAGGATTGAGTAGGTGGTTTCAAAGAAATCCCACCTTTTTCAGCAGAACCGGCTGAGCTCTGGTTGTTTTTCTTTAGTTATGAGAGTGAAAGGAGTCATGGAAAAAAATTCAGTTTCTCTCAAATGCATAAACAAAATAAAAAATACAAGCAGGACTTTGTGAAGGACACGGTTTTTACAGTTGTTGTGACATTTACCATCTGCAGCCAGTTTCCATTGGATTTTGGATTGTTGCGGAACATAAGCTACTTGGCAAACAAAAGTTTATTATACTTACACCTTTTGTTCAGCAAGGTTATCTTCACAAATGTAGAACATTTTTATCGGCAGAAGTAAAAATAAAACTAGGCTTTACTTGGAGCCTGACAAGATAGATTTGTGATCATGTGATCCCGTTTTCTTTTCCAACCCTAGAAGTTAGAATTATTCTTGAAGAGGTCTTTCCTGTTCCCATAAAGAAAAGAGCAAGAGCGCTGAACTTTGAAGCAAATTTTACATGTTGGTGAAGCGGTGGAATACCAACTTCTGGGTATATCACATAAAAAAACCCAAAATATATACATTTTTTTAGATGAATTAACTTTCCATTGCGAACACTTCAATAGCCCTAATTTTAAATCATTAGGTCCTAAAAGTTGCAGAATGCAGTTATGGCTGAATCCAGAGTTATTTTCCTTCTTCTGTTCATGTTAATGAGCCCAAGAACAAGGCTGAATGGAGGACTAGGAGGTGGGGTTAAAGTAAACCGATCAGCCGAAGATCCGGGTATTTTCATCTGAAATCTTCTACTCAGAAGTCACATTTTATTTTGCTACATGCACCAATGAGCAGGACGCTGCCTCCAACGGTGTTTCTAAAGATCTCTTTATACATCCATGGTTCCCATCTCTGACTAAACATAACATTTCACAGCGTTATTTAGACTAAAGTATGCATTGTACACTTTAGACTACACCTCTGAATGCAAACAGAAGAACACAGATAACCAAGCAGCAGGAGAGGACGGGCCTCCACCAAGGCCGCTTCCTTTAGTTAAAAAGATAATGCCAGTATCGGCCCTGTGATTCACTTTAATGGGTTCTTCCTTGGTGCATGCTTCACCCTTCCACCATGAAAATTGGGCCAGTAGTTTTGTTCCGTAATCCTGCAGAGGTAATTACTTGTGCTTGATATTTGTGAATGTAACTTGGGAAGCTTGTTAGCCGAGAGCTTTCAGGGCTACCCAATCAGCAGAGTGTGACAGTGAGCTTGTTTCAGTCAAAACCTGTATGTTGTAGGAGGTTGTTTTCTTTTTACTTTTTAATGAATTTCAGTGACAAAAATGGCCACTTCTCACATTACGTATGATATAATTTATTATATATGTCAATATATGCAGGCGAAACTCAACATATATGATAAAAATGGAGCTTAGAGAAAGTTAAATAATTTGTACCTTGTTCTCCCACCTGTGCTCTACTGTTACTTCCCTCTAGCCAAAGCTGCCTCTCATTTTTCCTTCCCTCCATTCTCCTACTATCCACCTCGACTCCCTCCTAATCGTTCAGTCAGTAAATAGAGCACATACTCCTTTCAAATCAATACATATCCCATGTTCTCCTCATGTACTTCTCAGCTGTCTGTGTGTCTTGCTGCCTGTGTCGCCCATTTGGTTGATTCTTTCCTCCAACAATAAGAAAAACAAGCATAATAAGAATGAACGCTCTCACTAGAACGTTGCTCACATTGCTGTTGGAATCGACACCATGTGACAACAGATGGGGTAACTCTGAGCTCTGGTTATCACATATGAACAAACAGGAGAAAAGGCTGTTCACACACACACACACACACACACACACACACATTCACCACATGCAGGCGTTGCGTCTGTTCATACGTGATTTTCCAAGTTCTTTGTGGAGGCTGATAAATGGAGAAGCCAATCAGTAGCTCTTGCTTACTTCTCTTGATGGTGACATCTAGTGAAAGAAGTATAATTCCAACCTCGGGGGGCTGAAAATTTTCACTTTTCAGTAATTGGACTTCCCACACTGAAGGAAATCAGCCTGGAGATAAAAGTGAGGAGGAAGACAAGACTATAAATCTTGCCGAATAATGGATGTGTTCCATTATTTCTTAAAGAACTCTGGAATAGCGTAGTAGTAAGTCAAGGAAAACCCTGTGAGTTTTTGTTGTGTGTCTATACTTTTCTATGTAAGTTTAAGATGAACTGAATCTCCATGTCGATGGGAAAAAGGTTGTGACTGTAACAGCGGTTAACACGGCTCATGGCTTTGTGTTGCTGTAGATGGGAGATGAAACAGAAACGTACTTCTCAGATGGAAATAAATGACGACAATGAGGCTTTTATGTCAAAGTCGCAGGAACATCAAAGAGAGAGCAAGAAGGAGCCGGCAACAAATGTATTCACACCACACGCTCTATGATCCACACATGTAGGAATCGGGCTGTATGGAATGTAAGATTAAAGGGGCAATAAATGCATTTTTGCTTCAACTTATCATTATGTAGGAAATGTTGATGCACAATGGAATGGCTTTAGGATAATGATCCGCCTTTAGATTGGTTCCCTATAGCCTCGCTTTCACTATGCATCTCTGTCTGCCATCCGGTGACAAACTCTGGAGTAAATGAAGGCTCTGTTTCACTCTGACGTTTGTCGTAGCACTGAGATCGGGGTTTCTAGTTCAGATCGGCTTATTTTTTTAATGCTAGCAGCCAGAAAACAAACCAGGAGCTAAAAGGCAGCAAGGACCATTTCTTGAACAAAAGAAACAAACATCAGTGTTTGACAAAGACGCAATCCCTCACTGGCTTCCCACCTGAGCACGGCCAATAGACTTTTCTCATAGCAGTGATGCTAACTTTCCGAGTTAGCGTAACATTAATGATTTCTGCTTGTGTGTGCTCATTCTAAAGCTTAATGTAACAGAGCATTTGTTCATGTTATTAGTTACACTTGGGATTTCCTTGATTAAAGCTCAGTGATGCTAATTTGTTAGCATAGGGCACTAAAACCAATGATGTATTGAAAATATATGAATGATCTCCTGTAGCCTGTTTGCATAATTTAACAGTGATGTTTAATGGTGGGAAAACTCTGAAACATGGTATTGCACTGTAATGCACTCACTGTTGTACAGTATATTACCTGAACTGAATTGTATAACTTTAGCTCACAGTGATCCACTGATGCAATTTCTTTTTTAGATATTTTCAAAAAATGTTATGACCATTCCCTCATCATCTCTGCTCGCCATTGTTTGACAAATTAGAACTTTTATGTGCATCAAATCAACCAAAGAAATGAAATTAATTATCTGAAAGATTCACAATAATAGGCACTCAATTCTCAGCCTTTTCTTTTGGCATAAATAACATAACATGGCCTGCAGACCGTGTGGCAAATAAATGAATGGAATATTTACATTACATTACATTACATTACAGTCATTCAGCAGACGCTTTTATCCAAAGCAACTTACAGGAAGTGTATTCAACATAGGTATTCAAGAGAACTACTAGTCACCAGAAGTCATAAGTGCATCTCCTTTCTTAAACAAGCATCTTAAAGCATAAACCAGAGCAAAAGTATAGTGCAGAGGCAAATTACTACGAAAACAATAATTGCAACAGACTAATACGAATATACGAATACAATAAGTGCTACAAACTACTACGAATAGGATAAGTGCAGTAAACAAATACGAATTCAATAAGTGCAACAACTAATACGAATACTGCAACAATACAAATACAATAAGTGCTACGAGGAAGGCTCAGGGTAGTACTTCTTGAATATGAAGTCCTGCTGCCTTTCTCTTGAGATTATGTATATTTAAATATTATTTAAAGTGAGAGGACCGTCGAGCTGCTGCAGGGCCTCCAGCTCTCCTTGGTCTGCTTTAGGAGGAAGAGCCCCCTTTCTTCTCCTTTCCTAATGAGCTGCTGCTCGAGATGACAGGCAGCTCCTCCACCAGCTCCAGTCATTATCTCTCTTCCACACGCCGACACTACACTGCGTGCCCATGCTGCTCATGTATGAGCGCATATGTAACCCCCCCCTGCTACGAAAAAGGACAGTAAATAGCTACAGTGAATGAAATGAGCAGTGAGCAAACCCACACCGAGTTGGCAGATGGACAGTTTGTTTGTCGCTGAACGGAGACAAACTGTGTTTAATGAACGCTGATGAGGGGAAGTTGCTATTTGTTTTTCTGCCACTGCTAAATTATTTACCAGGGGGAAATAAATAGAGCATTTTTTTGCACAAGTTGAGTCATTTGACAATAGGAAACCAGGTACATGATGCCCTTCCATCTCAGCCAATGAGATCCCAAACACGTGAGGAAGCAAATTACCTCCATGATGAAACGAGAATTGTGCACACACGCTGTATAATAATTACATCCCTTCAAATTTGAAATTAGATTCATGAAAAAGGGACAATTTGGATCACAGATGGCTTCGTTAAGTGCAGTCATTTCGTCTCACGCGGCGCCATCATGGCGGGTTGTTCCATTCACCAGACATCTCCATTCATTGTGATTCCTCGGCACTCAGATTGTGGGCGTCTCGGCAAAACAATCAAGCGTGAGGTGAGGGTTTTCTTGTATAACGACATCATTATTCACAAAACGTACCGGGCTCAGGCTCGTTGTTATTATGCTACACACACTGACACCTTGTGTGTGCATCATGCCATCACCTGAGGACATACACAATGCATTTACTCAAGTACTGTACTTAACTCAAATTTAAAGGTACTTCCACTTTACTTGAGTGCCTTGATTTATTTGTGCCTTATACCTTTACACCCCTTCATTTATCTGTAGTTAAAAGCTACTTTGAAGATTTTACCTACAAAATATATGATCATCTAATAAAATTCAACACACACATATATCATAGATTAATTCCCCAACAGTATATTAAGTAGTTCCCTCTCAGACAGCATCATTAAAATGCTGCTTACACATTAATGCATCAGCAACCTCATAAAAATCCAATAACAAGGGCATTCTGCCACATAAGGAGTACTTTAAGTGCATTGTTTTGCAAATATTATTGAAATAAGCGATCACTGTGTTATTTACAAAAGCCAAACATAAAGCAATAAAATGAATTAAGTGAACTGTGAACATTTTTTAATTAACTGCAAGACCAAAATGAAGGAAAAGGGACTTATAATGTATCTTGCATGATAGACTTAGCAGCCACTTTATTAGTTGTAAGTGTGAAATCAAATGCATTACAATGCAATAGACAAGTTCTATAGTACCATCACAGAGATGTAATAATAAAGATCCTGTTTTGATTGACCAATAAAAATGGAAATCAGACCGGTTGATTAAGAGAAGGTAACATATAATCTGGGGCCAAGTCATGAAGAAAAATCTGCTGGAAACCAGCAAAAACACAAATAATAAAAGATATTTCAAATTAGAATAAAAAAAAAAAAAAAAGGCAATACAATAGAACAAAGTATAGATAAGAAGTACTAAAGTAACATCAAACATGTGAACACACTATATTAGCAATTGGTGGGAACAAGTATTTGTCAAACACATAATACATATTTTCATAAAATAACATGAATAATGAATAATAATGAATCATGAATAACACACTGTATTTTGTAGTATTTTTATGGGAACACATTCCATATTTATCTGTTGTAAAAAAAAGTCTATTTGTAGGAGATAAAATGCTCTATAAACAAAAGGGAGGCAAATGTTCCCATTAATTAATCAGGCAAAAACTAAAAATTGCTGTTTTGTCTAAGTGTAATTAAATAATTTACAGTCTTTGAGCATCTTCAACAGCTCCGGCATCTGGAAGAGCAACACAACAACGAAAAGGACACAGATGGTGCATGTAAAGCTTTGTGTACATCAGCTGCCAGCTTCATATAAATGGATGCGACATGCTCATCTTCCCTCTTTGTCACACTCCATTTCATTTGATTTCTCAGCCAGAGGTTGTCGTCGTCGTGGACGTATGTGCAGCTTCGGTGAAGCAGCTCAGGCTCTGAGCATTGATTTTTTTTTACTGCTGCCATGCGTAGGAAGGTTCATGTCTGCGTTGCTCTTTCATAGAAACCAAACACCCAGAATCCCTTGCAGCACACTGTATACCCTGTCTCTCCTTGTTTCTGACATTTAGCCCAAAGTGAAATATCTCAACTACTATACAAGGGATTGATGGATATCCATTAGCACACACTCTCCCTCACAAACTGTCATTGTAGATTAACTGAATGAAACACTGTGCTAATCTGAGTTACCTTTTTTTTTTTGCATAGGCACTATATGTCTACATTGTTAATATTTCTAATTATATTCTACATTTTATATTTATAATGTATGTTTTTGTGTTTTGTATTGAGATGCCTTGTTACAATAATTTCTCTATATAGATTCCTGCGGTTCCTATTCAGATGACTTGAACTTGAAGGTGTAACAGATATTCATAATCACAAAAGAAGAATGACTCTATCCTCTGAACACCAACAGGTTCACTTGTCCAACTTGTTCATAATAAGATACCTACTACCATTATTAATGGTTCAGTTCCCGTCAGCCTCAGGTGTTTTTTTTAGGTGTCCGCATCTAAGCTTAAATTTCTTTTGTCAATGAGATGTCCAAAAATTCCCAAACCAGAACTGGGAGGTTTTTGTTTTCTGAAAACGTTTGTAATTTCCCAAAACCAGATATGAAATAAGTACACAGGTGTGGGACAATGCATCAAGTCTTGCTTTCATCCAAGAAAGCTGCTCTGCACAGTTGGTTCTTTGTACAAAGGGAATCACACAGAGAGTTGATATTTAAGATTTAAGATTTAAGATTTAAGATTTAAGATAATCCTTTATTAGTCCCGCAGCGGGGAAATTTACAGGATTACAGCAGCAAAGAGGATAGTGCAAACAAGAGACATAGTAAATAAAATTTAATAAAAAAACACAAGATCAAAATAAGTATTATAAATAAGCAAATGAGCAATAAAAAAACAATAAAAAAACAGTGAAGAACAGTAGAGAATATGAAAACCCTTTCCACTTCCCGAGCAGAGCCATAATCAGACTGCCATCACCTCTCTTAAATCCAACCATTTACATAAAACCCATTTTAATGTAACAACATGTAAAAAATGATGGCCTTCTTTATGACTCCTCAAATCACTGTGATTAGAATGAACCAGATTAACTACTAAATTAAATTGTATCCAATGTAAATATCCACTAGATGGCCCCGTTAACTATCTTATTTCCCAAGAAACAGAGAGAGTATCATCAGAGGCAAAAGTGTAGACATTTGGAGGTCTTTATTCCTAAATGAAGTTGGTTGTTTTCCTAGTTAATACTATTACTATGGTATTAGGCCTTTAATGTACTGTTAAATAAGGTTCTATGCAAATCTCGCGAGATTTCGCACTCCTTAGTCTCCGAGAGGAGCTTACGCATTTTCCTTAAACGTTCTTACGTCAAGCACATGCCGTTACGTCCAATAACGTGCGTATCCCACTAGCAACCAGAGCCATATACAGAGAGAGTCGCGTCAACTGCACTGATTCACTAATCCTCTCTTTTAATGTAAAAAAAAAAAAAAGCACAAAAATCCAATATTAAAGAATTTTAAATTCATACACCTTTATCTTAAACTTAAACTTTTATATATTAATTTATAATTAAAAAAATACAATAACATGTTTTAATGTGAATGTTCTTTTTTTTAAATCAGTTATATTGATAATATACAATATATTTATTTAAAAGTTTTATATTTTTAAAGTCTACTCTATAACGGCGCTGCTAGGATACGCCGCCCACTTCCGGGAAGACGCTCCATGAGCCGCCATTGCTGTGAGGACGGATATGACGTGACTCTCTTTAAACGGCTCTGGGTCCAACTACTACTACTACTACTCTAGTTAGAGAGTTGAGTGAGTTTGATAGCAGCGATGTCAGGCAGAGAAACAATGGTTGGTGAGACCGACGGGAGCGGCGGGATAATGGGTACGTTGGACCTCTCAGTTCATGTGTGTGTGTGTCTGTGTGTGTGTGTGTGAAGTTAAACCGACTTTAACGGCTGTTTTTTGAATCTGTGGCGAACGTTCTAAACGTTAGTTCAAACAAAACGCTCCCTCTAACAAGCGTCCTCAACCGTTTTTATACTAGTCGCCGCCGCCACCACGCTGTGTTATGGTGTAACTTAAATTTCTTGTTAAAATCATAAAAATACGTCAAATTATACATACATCTTATTAATATTTCTGTATATGTAACATTAAAGTGATGCATGGTGATTTCCAACATATGCAGACCTGAAAAGTGTCTATAATTATGTTTTTTTGCTGAGAAACTCGTTAACTAGTTAGTGTTAACTAGTAAATTTGCATATTTATGAATGGGGGTTTTGCTGGGAGCTCTCTCTCTTAAAAAAAGCTTACATTCTGAACCTCTTTATATGTTAGATTGGCATTTCCTGTTTCTGTCATTGTCGTCAGTAGCTATATAAAGAAGCCTGCTCATTACTAGGGAGGTGTACGCTTTCTGCAGCTGCAATAAAAAACAAAAAACACCACAAACATCTGAAAAATGTCAAGACTGTAAGGGGTGAATTAAGACACAAAGGTCACTGTTATCCTCCCAGGTGGCACGTGCATTACTAGATCATGAGTAATCCTTTATTTTGCACTTTCTGGGTGATCATAATGTCGTTTTATTCAATATTTAATCAAAGTAAAGCACATTGCAGTCTGATAATAAAGCCACACAGTAGTTTACCTTGCCATTCACAAGTACAAGTACATGCATGGGAATAAAATAGTTTGTGTCATGCAGTCATAGCCAAGTGGCAGATTGTTTGTGCTGTTTGCATTACATTACAGTCATTTAGCAGACGCTTTTATCCAAAGCGACTTACAGGAAGTGTATTCAACATAGGTATTCAAGAGAACTACTAGTCACCAGAAGTCATAAGTGCATCTCCTTTCTTAAACAAGCATCTAGGAGCATAAACCAGAGCAAAAGTATAGTGCAGAGGCAAATTACTACGAAAACAATAATTGCAACAGACTAATACGAATATAATAAGTGCTACAAACTACTACGAATAGGATAAGTGCAGTAAACGAATACGAATTCAATAAGTGCAGCGAACTGATACGAATACAGTGAGTGCAACAACTAATACGAATGCAATAAGTGCTACGAGGAAGGCTCAGGGTAGTACTTCTTGAAGAGGTATAGTGGCAGTGACATAGCACAGATGGGCAGGTCCGGCATTCAGCCAGACACACACACAGCGAGAGAGAGTGTCAGATGGCGTGGCAGGCAAATACCAGGTGGAAAGTCTGTGATGACATAGCTGTGTGTGTGTGTTTGAGTCTGCTCCAAGTTTGTTCTGGTGATGGTGTAATATAGTTTCGCCTAATTCTTTCTAGGTGCATCAATAGGGACACGTTGTCATCCTTTCTCTATACGCAGTGAGAGGCTCGTACGTGGCCTTTTGCAGGTTTGTGTGTCTGCAATCACACCGCAGATCTAAGTTCAATCGGTTCTCATCTTGACAGCGATGTTTAAAAAAAGAAAGAAAAGATGCATGCACAGCAAAGACAAATCTGTTTTGGATGTTTGTTTGTTACGCTTTGTAATCTTACTTTGACTAAATTTGGTGATCTCTCTCTATGAATATGGATGACGTTCCAGATTTGCATTGTTTGCTCTCTTGCAGAGAATAAATTAATGACGATTCATTTCTGGCAGCTTCAATCTGTGTATTGAAATAGGTAGAAAGTTGTATTTAGACTCAGGTGCCGTGCCTTCACATATGAGTCTATACCAAAGACTTTGAAATCACAAAATTAGATCTATTTAAGGCTGTGTTTTTGAATTTGTAGAAATTATAATATGAATAATTTCATCAACTTATTATATGAGTTAAACAATGATAAAATGGTTATTAAGATGATTATTTCTTGCATGTTGTGTTATTTATTACGTAAAATACAGACCGCTTGCCTTATCTTATTAAAATACAAATTTAGATTTGTTTTTAACCTCTTTATTGAATTGTGATATAATAAAACATTGCTGAATTAATGCAGTCGTGGTGTGGTCCCCATAGCCCCAAGGTGTGTGAGATTCTGATAAACATTTGTTCAGTTGACATGTGCCCTGCATATTTAACCTCCTGGGGAATGCGTATTGCGTGCAGGGTTTGATGCTACTGAGTTACCGTGAAGCAGCACATGAGACAGAAACATGGACAGTGCAGGATTGAACTCTCAGTGAATGTGAATGTTTTAATCAATATTTGTCACGATCTAATACTTATCACTGTTGAATATTGTCCAAATTGTCACTTGTTTTTTGACTTTTCACCAAAGTACTAATAGTTTCACTCTTCTTTTACGGCCATAAATCAATCTTTCGAGGATTGTGGCTCTTGCTCTACCAGCAGATACTTGTTGCGTTGAATACACATTTTTAATAATCCCTCTCAGCATACAGATTGCTTTGTCCAAGGCTACACTCTCTATTCTTTCCACTCAGAGCTGATTTGTTAGCCACAACTAGTCCTACTAGTTCAGCTACCAGAAAGGTAACATTCATCACATCTGTCACCGAGCCAACAGTTTAACACAGTTCCTGCTGATGAGAAGCAGTGACGTATCATTGTCAGTAAGAATATGTCATATGCAATTTAGCTGCCAAAAGAACACCAGTTAATCATATTTCCATGTGTCATATGCCAGTTGAACAGAAGAACAGAAGGGACATACAACTAGTCAAAGTGGCAAACTATGAATCAGAATATGACACTAAAATACCCATTTAACATTTTGTGCTGAAAAGGGGGGGGGGATATAGCTAAGCTTAAACTTTATTAGGATATTCTGTTAAACTCAATTGAGAGGCAAAAAAATCTAATTTGGGACTTTTTTCAAAAGGCAGTGAAAACAGAGCCCAGTAGTATCAACAGAGAAGTTTTGTAGGAATAATATTGTGGGATGATGCACCAAATGTCTGAGCTCTCCTAAGGTCGTGGGAAGTGGTTTGACAGAAAGCATCCGTATCCTCTCTCTGCTGTTGAATTCACGTTCACGGTGCTCGGAGCTCTGCCTCTGAGCTGGTTGGACCTCCTAGTAACCCCAAGCTTCCTGGAGACTCGCTGCATTGTTTCCGGTAGTTTAGAATACAGCAAAAAATGCACCATGCATTTTTGCTCTCAGTTACCGGTGCGTTGTTTTCCTGCAGTGATTTCATTTGTCGCTTGACTCTGCTTTGGAGCTTCAGCTGCAGACACAGATGTTGCTGCTCTTTTTAGAGTGTGGAGCTTGTTCCGCATTTGACAATATAATCTGAATCTTTTTTTTTAAATTGGCTTTTATGTTAAACAACTGTAATTACCGCAAATAAATTGCCTCAATTCTTGTTTCTGTGATGGAAGTAAAACAGTAAAGCCTTGTTTTTCTAATGCATGGTACAGCAAGAGCTCAACCAGAACCGTTATTTTTTTTGTTTTTCCATTTGCAAAAGTTGTGGATAGCACCTGGTAACTGATATCTATGTGCACTACCGAGCATGTGCACGTGGTATTTCTAGAGATGAGGTTATGTTTGCAGCCATTTGCACATCGTTTTAGACCGAATGTTTGACTGCTCTGCTGTTCGTCAACTGTCTCCAACACAGGAAGCAGTTGGGAGAGCGGCCAGCGATGTAACCATTAGTAATCTGTCAGAAATGTCTTTTTTTGTGTGTAGTTGCAGTGAGAACAGTGCGACAAGTGGAGGCTGCATTGTCTTAAACGCTCACTTTAACTGGTGACTGCTCCTATAAACACACAGGAAATGACAGCTTGTTGAAACTGTACAGTCTCTCTACTGTAGCTCTGACTGTGTTGACCCATAGCACAGCAGTTATGTCAGTTTAATTGATTTTCTCTCACTGAAGCCTTTAAATCAGACTCCTACACTGTGTTTTTCAGGGTTTCCACCATGAGAAATGCATGTCCAGCTGGTGAATGCAAAACTTAAAACTTCCCCCGCTCAACGCCTGTAAATTATTCCTCACACATACGCTATTTGTTACTGATTTAACTCTTTGCTTCTAACATATCCCAACTGGATAAAATACTCGGCAGCCTGTTGCTCCGTCGCTCTTAGTATGAACATCACAATAAGGGGGGAGACAACAGTATCAGACTGTGAAAACCTTTTGGACTATAAACAACTTTTTTTTTAGCCATTAAATCTTAGAAATATCTCGTTGTGATCCATTATTACTGGTTGCTAATTGCTATACAAATGAATGATTGTCCCCTTTCACATTTTAATATCTTTGAAGCATCCCTAAGAGGTAAACAATCCAGTGTTTTTACAAGAAAAGTTTATTAATATTATAATTACATTAAAAATATAGCAAAGTAATGTATAAAATAGTTGTTTACAGCCCCCAAAAAATTGAAGAATGACTCCACATATCATTGCATGGCTGAGCCTCTATAGTTTCTGCTATGATATTTATTAAAAGTCCTGTATTGTTGGATGTTTCACGTCCGTTAACTGGCAAATAAAGACAGACCCGTTCTCCAGATTCATTATACATTTGTGTTTTTTATGTCTGATGTTATTTCAAAAAGCATATCCAGGCCTTTTCTAAGTGTTTCCATTGTTCCTACAGTAACTCAATGAGCTAAGTTGATGTCTAAAAGATCATTGCTGTGTTATTTTACTCATTTTTTTTTCTCTGTTTCTGTTCTCTCTGGTTTTGTTCCTGCCTCCTCGTGGACCTGTCTTTGAACCCTGTCTTCAACCCAGCTGTGAGTACTCTATTTATCTATCATCAGCCTGCATTGCCTCTTGGTTATATAGAGTGTACATTTATAAAATAGCTCATATTAGATTGTATTGGTCATCAAGTAGCTTTTTTTTGCATATTTTTTTCTGTCACCATTGAGAAGTGATTTGATAATAATAATTATTAAAAGGTGTTCAACACTGATATTAGAGGTTGCATTTTTTTCTATTAATTAATATAAAAACACTTTATAGCAACTGTTACCATTGAGCACCACTGCCATAACCAGTTTATAATACTCTAATGATAATGTGACCCGTTGCGTATTGTTATCCATTAGAGCGTAAAAGTTCACTCTTCAGTAAAAAAAGTAGCAGTACTTTGAAAAAAACAAAACAAGGTAACTCAAAGTCCACTTCCTAGATTATTCTGGAGCTTTCAACCGCATCGCACAGTCTTCCAAACTGGGCAAACTCCATCCCTTATGTCATGCTTAAAGATGTGTTACACCCCCATTAGATAAATACTAGTTTTTTTTGTGCATCCACTCAAAGTTAGATTAGTTCTGTCTTTACTTGCTTGAAAAGATATCCGCTGGTTATGCAAGCGCGGTGTATTCATGTTGTTTTTGTGGCATCACAGTAGTAGTAGGTGGTTTTGCAAGTGTGGTAGAAAAATCTGAGCTAGCAAATGGTACAATCTACCACAATCTGTGCTCATTTTCCAGTATAATCTTGTGACCATTGGAGTAAATGATCAACTATGTTTATTTATTTTTTTGGTCCACAGCTACCGAAGAACCTGGAGGGCTACGTGGGCTTTGCAAATCTACCCAACCAAGTCTACAGAAAATCTGTGAAGAGAGGTTTCGAGTTCACACTCATGGTTGTGGGTAAGTCATTCTCTTGTAGCACGTTTTCTTTTCTTTTCTCCTCGGTCTTTGACACAATCGTGTATTAATTGTATGATGAACAAACACTTGGGAGGGTTATGGTTTCTCATTCTGTTTGCTCAATCAAGTGTGAAGGTCTTAAACGATGTTGATACGTCTACATACAGTAAATCTGTGTCTGTGTTGGAACTTGTATTTCCCTACTGTACATATTCATGTGTTGAGCAGTATTGAGTTTCACAGAAACGTCAGAGCTGAAAGCGATAGCAGCTGGCTGCCCGAACGCGTTAGCGATGGTTGAGGAGGATAAGTTGCATGTTAAACACGAGTCCAGGGAAACATATTTAAAACAAATGCTCGCCATTCAGCAGTACAGGCAGCCCAATACTGCTGCTTCATGTATGCGTGTGTGTGTGTGTGTGGGGCGTGTGTCTTTTGGATTGTGTGGAGGGAGGAGGCTTCCTGTCATTCCATTCATGCGGCCAAAGTCAAAGCCCGAACAGCTGATTCGAGGGATGACACACCCATAACACCCTTCCTCTCTCTGCTACGCATTACCCAGAGGTACCTGAGCAGGAAGTTCGCTCTGAATGCCTTGCGTGATGTCACATCCTGCTCCCCCGGGTTCATTGCTTTCAGCGCCTACCTGCCTCCCCTGGGCCAAAGAGCCCGTCTCTATGGCAACCAGATCACCCTCCTTCTCCTTCCTGGCTCCGTTGTTGTAGTCATGGAGTTCCCCCCCGCTGTGCATTCTCAGGAAAGGGGCTGTTATGTGGCAATTTTGTGTGCAGCGTATAATTAGAATAGCAATGTAATTGGCAAAGTCAAGTGCTTGTCATGCTGGAGTAGATGAGGCGTCAGATAGTGTGTGTTTCTACTTATTATTATTTGGGGGGGTTGAGGTGTTACAAAACACATTTACTGACGGGGGGGAACCCACCGGTTATGGAGTTTATGAGATATGATGGAGTTTCTACACCTATATTTCAGAGAGAGACAGTCGTGTAATAAGAGAATATAAATATATGTTACAAAGAGGTTTCTTGTTTTCACTTTATTTTAGTGCTTATTACACATTACAGCATTAAAAGGACATTTAACATTAATGGGTAAGAAACCATGCTGCCCACACCCTCTGGAAAGTATGAACACACTAGGAATGAATCCTTTTTTTGGGGGCTGTTTTTTAATATGTGCGTTTACCACGCGTTTGGGCGGCTGTGGCACATGAGGTAGAGCGCTTGACCCGCAACCACAAGGTCGGTGGTTCGAACCCCTCTACAGGCAACATGCCGAGGTGTCCTTGAGCGAGACACCTAACCCCAAAATTGCTCCCCGGGCGCTTCATTGCAGCCCACTGCTCCTCCGGGATGGGTCAAATGCAGAGAACTGAATTTCCCCATTGTGGGACAAATAAAGGCTTAATTATTATTATTATTATTACCACTTACACAACTAGTACACACTTAGTGCCAACCCATCACATCACAAACTACAGGGTAAAAGGTCTGACAAAGGGAATCTGTAAATGTGTACATGCTTAATGTATAAAGTAATTGCTGTTTAAAGTCCTCTTTGCAAAAGAAATTATTCAGCATCCTGGCATTTAACCCTAGCATCGTTTGTATTTTCTGATGTCATAAACGCATGTACATTTTTTAATGTTCTCCATTGTTAAAAATAGAAAATTTGAAGACGATGGCTCTTTAAGAGCGCCTTGAGTAGAGTTAATCAGACGTATTATTTAAACATATCAAGGTAAATGAGATAAGGTCGCATAAATAAGTTGCAGAGTAGCAGAATTCACATTATCTTTTTGGGAAATGCAGTGGGGAAACAAATGTCCGAGCCATGGTGGGAACCCTGTTAATGACCCAGTCTATGTGTTTTGGAATGTGTATGTAGTGGTATGGTAGCTAATGTTACACGTGACTGGTGAAAGTGGGCCAGAGCCATTTGTTGGTCAAAGTCAATATTTGGCAGTGATTTGCCCGTTTGCAGGATCTGACCTTGATGTTAGCCACTGCCGCCGGAGCTCGCTGTGTTTGGTCTTGGTTGACAGAGAGTGAAATGAGCTCTGTTTTATCCCCTTTTTTGGAAAGACTGCCCCTCGCATGAACAAGAACAGGGGCTTTTAGGAAGAAGAGACAGAATCTGACACAAGCAGGAGGAAATTGACGGCTTTGCCAGCAGATATATGTGCAGCACTTTTGTAACGCTCTAGACTTGTTAAACTTTTACTGTTCTCCTGCCCCTTTTGATGGGGAAAGTCCCGTTCATAAACACAGTGGTGGAGAGACGATGAAGGCTTTCAAGGGGATGATGTTGAGCGTTCAGAATTTCCCTTTCACCGACCAACAGAGCACTTTGGGTCATTTTACCTGCTTTATTATTAGCCCAGTGTCTTGGAAGCCCTATCAAATGAATTAACCTAACGTGGGCGGCCTCTCACAAGCGCAAAATGTTTCCTGCTTTCCCTGCACCAGCCTCTTGTATGCAGTGCTAAGTGCCTTTTGAATAAACCCCCATGGTTTACACAGCTGCTGGAAATTTCCTTTAAAGGAAGTGTGTTGGCTGCTGAGCGAGGGCCTCGGCTTGGCGGGCTGGCTCAGTGAGAGTGGTCTTCCTCTGGTTCTGCAGGCGGGAAGCCTGGCTGTAACGACAGCGAGAGGCTTCTTTATTTATTCCTGTCTAATATGATGGTATGACGGATTTGAATGAAACCATGTAGTAGCAGGAAACCCTCATCCATTCAGCCCATTGGTCGACACTACATGAATGAATTTGCTGTGTCCTTATGTTATTTGTAGAAAACTAACATAAATTCATATTTTAATTTTAAAAAAAGTCCAAAAACCTAATAGAGTGCTGCAGGAATGACGTATTTTTGTAGGCAAACTCAGAAGTTGGCATCTCACTGTTTCACCCGACAAATCAACCAATGGGATTTTTCTTTTGGTATAACCCAATATAACCCTCTGTGGCAAACAAACGTTTGTGATACTTACACCTTCTGATCAGCAAGATAATCTAGTTGGCGTGATGACATCTTGTATTCTGATACATTTTTGATATTGTAGAACAAAATATCTCTGTTAAAATCTCTATAGCATGTGTTAACTGCAGACCTTATTTAAAGCATCATACCAAAACCCATTAAACAAAAAAACTTTGACAATCGAGACATGGAAATCGGAAGTGCATTTTGTCATTGTACACTGAACAACACGGGATAATAGATTTGCAGGCTATACAGTTTTTTTTTCAATGGACATCTTGTCTCAAAGTGACTGCACTGGAAAACCCAACTGTAATGGAAACACTGATGGAAAAGGAGCGCAGAGCGATACACGCCCTGTCAGCTGACCTACTCCTGAATGTCTGGCACCGTTTCCTCTCCTGCTGTCCAGCAGTGTGATCGCTATTTTGCTGACGGTGCATTTAGCAAAGCAAGTGAGGCGCTCCACAGCTGGTTGAGGTTTCATTGCTGAATTATGATTTTGAAGGCACATTTTTCAATTATTTCCATTTTGGAAATCTTATGTTTTCACATCGCTGTTGAAGATCACGTTAAACGCCAGAAATAACTAAAGTGGAGGGGAAACCGAAGACCCTCCTTTCACCCAAATGTTTAAATGATCGGTCCAAGCTGGGGGAAATAATTGATTTAACCATTTTTTTTTTCTTGAACAACGCACTGGACAATCACACTTATTATGCAGCATAACTCTTTATCTTTCTGCAAGATCATTTTTTAGTTCTGGGGATATTTAACCTGATGGTTTGCATATTCTCCCCTAAGCCACTGTGACATCCTATAATTCTGCAAGCCACAAAGTACAAACTAAACGGCAGTAAACCTACAATTTGTATCACAGCACATATGTTGTTGTTTTTTGAATATGAGTAAATTATGTTTGAACGCTACAATGTTTATCTCCAAAATAAAATGAGATTTGCTCCCATAAATCAGGCCAAGACTAAGGTATTTATCATTTAATGCTGTATTATTTAAATTTCCTTGCCCTACTTTAAAATTTGACAAACCAAAATTAACAAATAGCCACAGTTTGAAAAAAAACTGCTGAAATGGACAAGATATGCCCGAAATGTAAGGCTCAAGGAACTTAGTTCACTCTGTTTTCTCCAATGGAACATCTGGCTTTTTGCTTTTTTAATGACATTTTTCAGTTCTCTCCCTCAGGCCGGTTATTATAAACCAGCGTTAAATTGTGGGCAAAGGGTCAAATTTCAAATATTGGTTTAGTCTGACTCACAGAGCAGCAGGGGTGGCGAATATTTTTCCGCCAGTCAAAGCCAATCATCATCCGATCACATTTCTGTTTAATGGTTCGGTTTTTGAGACAGAATCATGACCCCCATCCCATCAAAACAAGAAGCCACAGCTCTGACCAACCATGATCAGCATCTCCACTAAACCCACCACCACCACCACCATAACTCTGGGTTTGATGAGTCTGGTTCTCTTGTAACCGGAGCTCCTCATCCTCCCTCTCCACACACTGGGGCCGAGACTTGAACCTGGATCTCGCTGTGTCTCCTTTTTGTCCTGCTGTTCTTGTCAGCTCCTTGCTTCTCTAATTCAAGCTGACATTTTTATCGCATGTATTTCTCCCACAGTTTTCACAAGAACCTCAACCTCCCCCCTGGTACCCATCAGCCTTCAACTCATAAGAGTTCTCCTTTCCCTTTTTAGCCTCAAATACATGTTTACAGCGATCCTGCATGTTTCATCACTGACCATCTATCATTGCTGAAACATTTCTGGTGAGATTGCAAGATAAATGAGACTCTGCCCTCTTAGGAAAATATTTATTACCCTGAGAGCGTGTCTAGTGAAGGATCCTTTTGTGTGGCACTCTCTTCATCTCGCCGTCCTCCCCTATTCATGAAGCGTGGAGTGGGTGAGTTGTTGGCAGCAGTGGCCCGCGTTGGCCCCGACCACTTTTAAAGGTCAGGAGCAGCTCTTTTGGCTGCGTTGCCAGGGCCGCCGTATGACTGCCTCCTCTCACACACTGAAGCTTTTGTTCAGCAGCTCCTTGTTACCCTCCTCTCACCCCAATCTTAACAGCCACACTGCCGATGGTATTGGATTACAACAGTCCGCTCCACTAGGTTCTTGCAGACAGTTTTTTGTGATTATTACAGCTCCAAAAAACTTTTTCACTTTTCAGAGTCTTAAGTTGACTTCGTCAAATTGCTTGTTTAGTATGACTAAGTTTTCAACCCCAATAATATTGTATTTAAAGTGATATGAAACAGGAAAAGGCAGCAAGTAATCACATTTGAGATGCTGGAGCCAGCAAATGACATATTTACTTAAAAAAGGACATCGCAATACGTCCAGATTTATTTCTTCTGTTGATTAATTATTCAAGTCTTGGCTCTACCAAAAACACAAGATTTTTGGACCGATTATTTGCTCTAAACTCAGCTACCAAAGTTGGCATGCCTGGCTAACTATCGTCCTACCTATAGTAGCTACCTATCGCTAGCATCACTTCCAAAGCCAAACGTATATTTTACTTAACTATACATCCAGAGTGCAGGGCTGATTATATTCTAAAAATTAAATACTGATGCGATACAATACACGTTTGATACAAATACTAAAGGAATCATTTTTGATATCTTACTTTGTGAGATATAAACATAGAATAAGCAAACAGCATTATACATTTGGGCAGACATTTCATGGTCTATTCACAGTTCGTATGATGATAACAAAGTATTGAGAGTTGATACCCAGCACTACCCAACTGAGGCTCTAGATGTTGTGTTTTGTTGTTGAAGGAACAGTTTAAGCTGCTGTAAAGCTCTGTTTAGGGTTCAGAATCCTTGTCTTATAAATCTTTGTAATAGAGCTTTTGGGTAAAATGTTTTTGTAGCTTATATGAATGAGTAAATGGAAAATAAGGTGGGAAAAAAAATCAACATTTCCTTCAAGAAAGTAAATGATCTGTCACCTATGTTAAAGATACTTTAAGCTGTAACTCAAATGATCAAAGCCTATATTAGCATTAAAGATCGGACCTGTATGAGAAGATTTGTAGCCACCATTAAACATTTAAAAGTCATTTTTTATAGACTAATAGAGTTGGAAGAAGTTGTCAGTTGTCTGTTTTGCTTCTTGTATCTAGGATCTCTTTGAGTACAATGGTATCTGGGCTTTTGTTTTCTGTTTTTACTCCTTTTGTTAGAGTGAACATTCATGATGACTGTGGGGGTTTGAAATCCTCCTTCCCCTCTCCTCCCTTCCCATGATTCTCTGATTAGATTCCTGAAATGCAGACAGGAAAAGAATTTGGGAGGACAGAACTTCCACCCTGTCTGTCTCTTCCTTCGTCTTGTGTTAACGCTTGCCTGTTCAAAAAAAGAAAAGAAAAAAGGAGCCATTTCCTGTGCTGAAAAAAAAGTTTTGAATCTGAAACATGTAAAGAATGTTTAACGGTGAATGACTGCATAGGAAATGGAGCTGATAAACATCTGGAGATTGTGTCATGTTGTGCCTCAGCCTTGCATGACAAAATCGGGGATAAGAAAACAAGTCTGGTGTGAAACGCATCTCTGGAGTTCCCTCCCACCCCCACTCACTCTGGCTCTCTTTGTCTTTCAGGGGAATCTGGGCTGGGGAAGTCGACGCTGATCAACTCACTCTTTCTGACAGACCTGTACTCCCCTGAATACCCGGGTCCATCGCATAGAATTAAAAAAACTGTACAGGTAATCCTTTTTTTCTTTTCCCAGGAACAGTCCACACCTTTCATCTCTAGGTTTTAACACTGCAGTGAATTCAGTTGACAAATTGGTACTCTTCTTTGTTCATTGAGGATTCACCCTTTCTGTTGACATGACTCAGCCACTAATGGAAATTCAATCCCACAAAGGGCCAAAGGTTTGTCCATTAATTGAAACATGATAGTCCACCTTCACCCTGACACCACCTTTTACTCTTTCAGTGTCTCTCTGCGTTGCAGCCGTCAACTAAATAGTTTCTGAATGAGTTGATGCTTTAGCTGTTGCCACCCATGTGTTTGTGTTAGACAGTGAAACCGGTTTATCTGCTTCAACAAGGAGAGACTATGTTTGCCAAAGGCTAAAATGTGTTGTAATTTCAAATTGGGAAATGTGAAACTTCCCTATATTCAGTTGTTTTTTAAATGTTTACCTATTTGAAAATGTATTACATTACTCAAAATATTTGGTGAAACTTAAGATGATTTCATCTCACTGGAATTCCTCGAGCTAATCCTTTGACAGCAAAAAGAAAATAACCTCGCGTGGTAAAAATGTACAACCCAGAATTATTAAGATGTTAACACTAACACAAAAAGCCCATGTTTACAAAGAAAGGGATGGCCAAAATGCTAAGAAGTAGTCAACATTAGATAAATATATAAATGTGACATTATGAAATCAATCATCTTATAAATAAATAAATGGAGACAAAACAGTCCTTTAACATGAAATGATTAAATAGTCTAATAAACTTTTAAAAAAAATCATCTTAATATTCTTCAATGTTTTGATTCTTCGTATCAGCAACAAGGCAATGTCAAAAAGTCTGTGCTTTTGAAAAAAAAAGCACATTCTGAAATGAAACAGCTGGAGAAAAATAAATAAAAATACTCAAATAGTTTTGTGCATATGTGAAAAATGGCATTCCATCATAATTAGCTGAATTTAATTTCTTGGCTCTATTACATATTTTGTTTGAATTTCATGATTTTCGTTGTTTTTTTTTTCTTTTTTTTGAACCCTATTGAACCAAGGTGCATTATTGATTAGTGCAAATGAAAGCTGAAAATCAGTGTTACTGATATGAAAACAAATTGTATGATTTAAAAACTGGATTTCTATCGATATGAAAATGACATAGTACAGTTATAGGACCAGAACTGTGGCCAGACCAGACCAGACTGGTTCTGGCTGTGTGTGTTTTTAGAGAAAGAAGGCAAAGCTTTGCTTGTGAGCCCCCACAGAAGCTCTTTTTGTGCACCGGAGTTTGGATGAAGCACGTGGACTTTGTGGAGTAAAAACAGATGAATGTAAAGCGATTATGAAAAAGAAAGCTACCTTATTGATTGATGGTTTCTGAATGCGTGTGTGCTTCTCTCTGCTACATTTGAATGAATGAGGTTGTGCTTCAGTCAGGCTGCATCATGGGAATGATAAGTGCTGTGAAATGCAAGTGGAAGTATTAGAGGATGTTTAGTTTTTGCACTTTGATTGACCTGAAACAGTATACTGTGATCGGGACAGCTGGTATATACTATGTGTATACATTCGGAGTGAGGGAATGCAGTGCGTGTGTCATGTGTAAACAGCTTAATGGAAAGACATAGACAGCATAGAGTTTAGCGTAGATGGCCAGTGGCTAGACTTGATTGGACACAAACTCTGTAAACACAATATATTTACTTCTCTCTGCTCCACAAGGTTTGAGTGTAAACACTGATGTGAGCTCTTCATGTCAAAGGCAATGTGTTTTGTAAAAAGGGTAAGAATAATTAGCTGTAGCTTCAGCCTGCATCTGTTTCAGACTGCAGAAATCTTTATATTGTACAACTATGTTGTGTCGTTTTCAACTGTGGCATTTGAGTAATTGCTTTAATATTTGTTGTATAGTTTCTTGTCTTGTCACTGCTATTATTGATGGAAGATATATTATTGACATACATTTCAATTTCAACATATTGCTAAAAGAAAAGGGGGTTGTCTCTTTTTCCTGAAGAGTCGGCATCTCCTAGTTGTTCATATATTGGTGGATTTAAAACCATAATCCTAAAGAATTTTTATTATATAGATGTATGTTCATACTGGAAGATGATAAATGCAAATGCAACGTCTGCGATAGACAAAAGTCATGCCTGCAGCATGACTCACCAGTGATTGATTATTACATCACAAGGGCCTAGTTGGATCCATGTGTGTGTTATAGAGCTCCTCTGAAAGATGTGTCACCATTTTGTGATACTCTGGCTAAAGTATTGGTATAGTGTTTTAAAAGATTCATTTTGGATGAAGCTTAACATTTGTCTCTTGATACAAATGACCCATACAAGAGTCACCACAAGCTGAAACGCTTTGATTCACCAACCCCTTATAGTTGAATGTAAGTGCAATATTCACTCTCTTTTAGCTCCGTTTTTGTTCTTCTCCAAGCCCTGGGGGGGAAAAAAAATATCTCTTGGCTGCTAAATGCTCCACCATTTTAACCAACTAGTCACTTTGTGTGCTGTTTGGTGTTGGGCAGGTTGTGTACAGTGGGTTTATCTTAGCTTTTTCTGTGAAAACAGCTTCTTTCGATTCATGTTAAATGTGGTAATTTGATTAATTGCGCACATAAAAAAAAGTCATTAAAAGCCCAGAAATCCAAGTTTCTCAATCAGCTTCTTCCTGATAGAGAAGAACATGGATTTGTCTGCCAAAGTCTCAGCTGTCTTGGCTATTTGTAATGAGAGATTTTCTGTAACAGTTGTTGATTTCCTGTTCATCAATCAGGATTTAGCAATATATAATAACAGTTGGGAGGTTGTTTGCTTATGTTGCCAATCCACTGTAGAGCCCACTAATCACAGGGTTGGAGGTTCGATCCCAGGCGGCTCCTCCTCCTGTTCACATTTTGAAGTGTCCTTGTCCTGACATTAGGTGTCTAGCAGAGTGTGTGTGAATGGCTGAATGAGAGGCAAAGTTCTTTCTCTGTTAAGGTAGAAAACCGATGTATAAGTGCAGTCCATTAACTAATCAAACCTGATTGAAGCAATTTTTGTTTTTCATTGTGCCCCCTGGAACCCCCTCTAGGGCCCCTGGGAGTCCCCGGACCCCACTTTGGGAACCACTGATTTTTGCCAGGCAGGGCCGTGCCGCCAACCGTCTGCTAACAGCTAACGTTATTAGCTCTTCTCCTGCCCATTTCATCACAGATTTATTCTTTTTTTTGGGTCACAATGTAGAAATTTTCCTCTCGTCCAGGGACGACGCAAATCTGTTAACCTCTAACCCCGATCCCCCGCCTGCGGTCCTGTAAAAAAACCTGTACCTTCATATTTTTTAAAATTTTGCTATTGACTTGGTACCCGAAGTATCAGTTCTTGTGACATCCCTAATTCTAAAGGTATTTTTGATATCTGTACATTTAGTGTTCCAGTCCTGCCCCCCCCAAAAAAAAATTGACAATGTAAAACACATCACTGCCTGGGAGGACTTTTTTCCCTACCAGAAAATAGCAAATGTTAACGATTTCATGAGCTCACTTCAGGATGAATTAATGTTAAACCGAGCAACAGACATTGAAGCTGGCAGGCGTGCCAACAATGCAGTCGCCACCAGGACCGATACTGAATGTGTGAGGCATGTGGTTTATGCCCCAAAATCCTCAATCTTTGTGGCCCTTTGCTTCTCTGACTCTGCATAAGGATAAGGGGTTTGGCAGTTCCCTCAAACAGAGCTCAGAGCCGCATAGCTTTCCTTGAGCTTCCTTTTGAAGAGTGAAAGTTGATACTGTTGGTGTGAAGGGGCTCCAGCAGGCTTCTCTCTCCGGTCCTCTGCCTGTAGTAGGGATTTACAAGTCTTCAGTGTGGGTTGGTGTACAGTAGATCAGCTGTGTGATGAGGATCTCCCCTTCACCTGTTCCCTTTGATCTACTGCTTTGCTCTAAACCTGCTAATCCCTGGCAACACACTAAGGGGCTCTGTCTGCTCTCGCCTCACTGCTGCTTCCAATTTGTTTACCTGCCCATTACTCCTCCTCGGTTCTTCTTAAAAGTTTAAATGAGATTAAGTCGGTGTGTGCTTCGGTTGGCTGAATGCTTTAGGATTTCGTCAAGGTTTCCAGTGCCAAAGGAAGTCAGTTTAACATGTATGCTCAAAGTTAAATCTGTATTGCCTGTTGTTTATACTCGCAAGAACCAAGACGATAAATATGGAGAATAGCACGCTCTTCTTCCTCTCTCTCTCTCTGGGAACCACAAACTAATTACATTTCAAATAACTGTGGCCACTCTCTTTTTTCCAAAGTCATGCCAAAGAATGCTATTAAACCCAGAAGGAATGATGTGTGTATGTAATGGAGTCAAATTCATTATTAAACGGAAAAAAAAGAGCATCATGACCAGGCGGATGGATAGAGTGAGTGTTAACTGTTGGAGGTGATGGACCCGGGCGGATTAATCTGTTGTTCCTGGTTAATAAGGCTCAATGAGGCTGGAGAGCAAACAAGGGCAGGGACTTGGTGATTAGCCAACAAACTGCATTAGGCACTGAGCTCAGTCTTGTCCCGCCAATGCACAGACATGCCCTGTTTTTTTGTTTTTTTTTATTACAGAGAATTCCTCAGGGGGAATTTTAGAGATTAAAATAACAAGATAATCTGATGAAGTAAATGTTTTACATAAAGGACTCTCTTACTTTCAGCAAACATTGTGTATTACTTCATGAAGATTAATAGATTTTCCCACGAATTGTAGTTTCAGCCTCACCGTTACCGTAGTAATGACACTGGGATTTATTCACCAACCTTTCTTGAGAATACATTTCCCCTTAAAACCCACTTATGCAGTATTTAGGAAGATTTTGATATTAACCAATGTATTTTTATATTTAGTCCTAGGGATTTTTATGCTCTTTGTAGTTAAATGTCACATTTTTTCAATCGATATATTCTTGAACTTGGGGTTCAAGTGAATAAGAAACGGTGCAAATAGTCACAGGACTGAGAGTCTAGACTATAAGTGCACCCAGATCCCGTCATGTGTAGTGTGTTTTTCCCACTGCGCTGTCACAGTAATTTAGATGTAAATATGCCTGCAGTCCTGTGATGCAGTCACAGTACTGATGTATGTCTTCCCATACCCTTACGGTCCTCGTGTGATATGACGTATCCTAGTGTGGTTGTTGCTTTTACCCCATGAGCTCAGTGTCTGTGGGCAGCCTGTCGGGTTAATCGCCATGACTCATCCTGTTATGTTGTAGAAAAGAGACACTGCAGGCTTTTTTCAATGTTGTCCACTCAGCAGCCCTTCACTTTTGACTTGGAGCTTGTTGCATATCATCATCTCAGACACAGTAGTGTTTCACCTACCTATTATGCAAGTGTGACGACATTCTTTCACAACTAAGTGGTTATTAAGGTATTGCAAAAATCTCCTTGACAGAATCTTCTTTTCTTAATGAGCCATGTAGACCCAGAACAATCTAGATTCTTGCAGTAGCTTTCATTTTCAACCTAGCTTGTAACTAAAATAATGTATATTTATCGTTGAATGGCATTCAGAAGGTCTTTTAAAAGTTTAATTGTCTGTTGAGTAATGTCTGTCTGGGTCGCCAAAGCCTCCCAGTAGCAGCTCAAGAGGTCAGAGGTCAGGTTAAAGACAGCCAGACTGTGACAGATTCCAGTACGTGACGGATGCTGCCGGTAAACTGTGGATGGGGGGGTCAAGGGGGTAAGGGTCCGCTATAAAAGCTGGGCTCGGATGCTGTAATAGTCTGCGTGATGGATTGTGAAGGAAAACATTTGGACCAAACGCTAAAAGGACCGCAAATCTGCAGCCAACCAGGTTTAGAAAGGATGGAGGTGGAGAAAGAAGAATCAGAGCCGTTTCCTTTTTGTACAACTTGCTCTTTGACTTTCCTCTGTTTGAGGAGGTTTGTTGTGAGAACCTGGCTTCACTGTAACCACCATGTGGTGTTGTGATGGTGCAGCCCAGCCCCAGTGGTTGAGCGTACCGCTGGTATTCTGCGGTGCTACTTAAGTGTAAGGTAGCAGCTCCGTTAAACCCAAATGTGGCAAGTATTCTACAACTCCACTACAGCAGCACTCATCATTTGTGTCTCAAGTCGTTAGCTCAAGAGAAGCTACGTTCAGATTGAGCTGAAATCAAAGGTTATACATAGCGCCATATGTATTTTAGGGAGCGTCGTAATGTCAATGTTTGTTTGCTGACTGCTGCGTGGTCTCTGCTTGACCTCAGCCACACTGAGCGTTTTTCTCATCGGCCACTCGCAGTCTGTGAAAAAGCTCGGCGTCTATGATATGAGACGTGATCTGGTTTGGGATCTGCTAATTTAGATCAAAGTTCATCTGCTGATCACGAGCTCTGCCTTGACCCCACGCTGATCAAAGCCCTTCTGGCCCTCCTGATGTGTTCAGAGGCAGCTTTGTTCACCGAGATCATCAACCGCAGATCTCGTCTTTTCTTTCCCTGCTTCCCTCTGTCCAATGCTCTGCACGGATCGCGTGCTTAGTGGTTGCAAAATAGTTGAGGTTCACTGTGGCTAATAGTTTTGCAGGGCTGTTTTTGTTCTCGGGTCTCTTCTCTGTGCATTTGTTTTAGTACATCAAATAAGTAAAGAACAAGCCAGCTGAGGTCGATGGTCATGTTTCCTGTGAAACGATATTTGATATTTTAGGTACTTTAAATTGGGTGTTTAGAGTCATTTCAAGAAATTAAACTGTCATTAATGATTTCTCATATAAGATCATTGATCTTCAAGAGCTTGAGCAGTTGAGCTTGAGCAGTTTTTACTTCCAACTAAACATTATTTTCCTGAAAAGACGCCCCACACTGCATCTTTAGTGTCCAACACTCTTTATATCTTTATAACTCACAAAGTTAATTTCACAGGAAAACATAAGGTGTCTTTGCAATTATTCCTCAACATTATTTCACAAATTAAAATGTTTTGAACCTTATTTCAGCACATACATTTTCGCTTCTTAATCGTGTCACTAGTGAGAGCCATGGCAAAGAAATGTAGGAGATACTGACTGGTGTGACTTTACTAAGTAAATCATTTTTTACAGCTGAATCAACCATTATGTGTATGTTGGTTGGTTTTACACAATTATGAAGACATGAATTATTTCAAATGCTGAACAAGAAATGCTCCAAATGGTGTGTTCTGCCACACCAGTTAACCAGTTCCTGTTGGTGGTTCACCAGTTGCTAAGGTAGTGGCATTTTTAACCAAAAGTCTGCTGACTGGGCCGTGTTTACCACTGTTCCAGGATCAGCGTCATCCTTCTGAATTCAGTAATTGTATTAATGCTGTCCCTGTAAATCAAATGACTCATGGCTTGAGTAACTTGGAAGAGTTAAAGTCCAGTTAATGCCCAGATGGAAATCACGTTGGCTCCCAGAGCTAATGTTACTAACAAGAAACTTTATAGTTGTTGACCTTCAGGTCCCTTCGGTCCGATAATAATTGAAGACACGACGTGCCTGTGCAAACGTGTTGTTTCTGGTCGCTCGTAGAAAATGAACGTCTCTGCAAACAGGAATTAATGTGAAGATGAGCAACATATGAACTAGTATTTGGCATGAAGTATCATAGGCTGCAGAATGCTGTGTGCAGTGGTTAGATTTAAAAACTCATGTTGCCATCAGGCTGCCAACATGTGAAACTGTTCTTTGCTTTCTTTTTTTGCCACCAAGAAATCGAGGTTGGAGATAAATGGGTTTAAAGAACTCATAGGATTTGACTTTATTGTGAAATAATTAAGTATTGTAAACGGGTAAATAAAAAGTAATCGACCATCTGGTTTGCACACCAGAATTATACAATAATTTTGTAGTTATATGCAAAACTCTTGACTGTTTTGTGTCGACATTCTTGGTCTCTGCAGGTTGAACAGTCTAAGGTTCTGGTAAAGGAAGGAGGAGTGCAGCTCCTGCTCACCATCGTTGACACCCCCGGCTTCGGTGACGCAGTCGACAACAGTAACTGGTGAGCTCAGCCGTCTGTGATTGGCTAATTTAAGTAACCATAACTGTATCACTGTACCTGACATTGATGTGAATGATGTGTTGTCCTCAGCTGGCAGCCAGTCATCGATTACATCGACAGTAAGTTCGAGGATTACCTCAACGCAGAGTCCCGGGTCAACAGACGGCAGATGCCCGACAGCAGAGTGCAGTGCTGCCTGTACTTCATCGCTCCGTCTGGACACGGGTAGGTGCTGCAGGGATCTCACTGATCATGGGATCTGTAGAGTCATGACATTTTTAAACGCACTAAATAATATTAAATTTTCTGCCGGACAGATCTGGCTCCAGATCTCATCGCCATTAATTACATTTTTATATAAGCACAATAACACAACTTCTTTTGTTTACATTTTTTAAGAGTGATGCCATTAAAAAAAAAATACAGACAGACATTTAAAGCTTCATTTGAAAACTTCAATAAGAATTTGAATCTAAAAAAACAAACATTTGTTACAGCCGTTGAGTCCAACGCTCAGATTTACGATGCTGTCTGGTAAATCCAGATGTGCAGTTTGACGTCAGCCAGGCCCTGAAACATGACCTTCAGACCTGTATGTGTACTTCACCCAGCCCTGCAGCTTCAGTGACCCTCTAACCATTAAAATGTCTCTTTTCTTTTTGCTCCTTCCTCAGACTGAAGCCCCTCGATATTGAATTCATGAAAAGGTTACATGAAAAGGTGAACATCATCCCCCTCATCGCCAAAGCCGACACAATGACCCCAGAAGAGTGTCAACAGTTCAAGAAACAGGTGTGTGTGTGTGTGTCACTTCTGACTGAATGTATATCTTTTTGAAATGTTATTGTTTGTGGCTAAATTAAGTTTGTTGTCAATGTAGACATTTGGGGTTTTTAACCCCCCAACAAGTCCTGTTTATGTATTTTATAATTAATAAAATAATAATTATATTATAATAATAATAAATTCTATAATTATACATCACAAGCCCCATAAACAGAATACAGGAAGTACAAGTCACTCTTTACCACTACTGGTGAATACTCACCAGTAGTTTCAGGAAACGGTGCAAGTGTACATCACACTTTATTCATACACTGTCACTTTCTGTGTACATGTTATGTAGTGTTCATGTGTTTTGTGTGCTATTTAAAACAGGTAGGTTCCTCCTCGTGTGCGTATTGACAAACCTCCAGTGTGACTATTGATGTTTCTCGGCCTGTTTGTCCCACATACAGCTCGCTCAACCATCACTGTTTTTCCATTTCACACGGCCTCTCTCTGTTTCCTCTCCGCTGTGTGCAGATCATGAAAGAAATCCAGGAGCACAAAATCAAAATCTACGAGTTCCCAGAGACGGATGACGAGGAGGAGATGAAGATAGTCAGGAGAATCAAGGTATGTTCTTCTAAAGAAACCCCTCCGTGAATCTTTAAATAGAACTGCGTGTGTCTTAAAGTTGCATTGAACTGTTTTAAATGCAGCGTATTTTCTTTTATGTCATACACACTTTGTGTCTGTGCGTGTAAGCGTGCAGCCTGCAGTGTATTTTTAGTCATTGTGCGTGAGCTATGCAACAGTTGTGCCTCCTCCCTCCTCTCATGCAGGATCGTTTACCCTTGGCCGTAGTCGGCAGCAACACCATTATCGAGGTCAATGGAAAGCGAGTGCGCGGGAGGCAGTACCCCTGGGGTGTGGCTGAAGGTGAGAGGTCGAAGGTCAACTGATCCCAACCTATAAATTGATCAACTAAGTGGAGTTTCTTCCTTTCTCTCTCGCACGTAAATGGAAACTCACCAATATTTCCATTCCATTATGGAGCCATTATGTTTAGGTGGTTTGCAAAGTGGTAACACAATCCATACGCTCCTTTTTGATCTCATTCCAGTATACACACACACACACACACACACACACACACACACACACACACACACACACACACACACAGGAGCGCTGGACCAAATCATATATATATAAAATATATATATATTTTGTTCTAACAAATATTTTTGTTAGCATGTTTTTGCATTTGTTTAAGCTTCATATGAATAAAAAAAAGACAAGAGAATTGCAATAAAAAGAGGTTAAAATTATTATTTTTTAAATTGCTACATATTAAATAGGTTGAATAATTATTAATAATATTTAACATGATGTTAAAGGAGGAGAAACTTTACATTTATTTTATCTACGTTTTAAAGATAAAATTTACAAAATTGTCTGCATACCTTCCTGTATTCTCAAAAGAAGAAAACTGTCTCTGCAATTTAATTTTCTGACGACTTCCTTCCGATTAAGAACCAAAATAGCGGATTTATTTAGCCCCTCTGTGGGCGACCCCTTTCTGTGGAAAAGTGTTCAAACAAACTTTATCACTCTCAATCTTCATCGGTGTATTATATGAAAAGAAAATGTTTTTTTCCCACCAGTGGGGAGTCTAGATGTTCTTTTTCCTCTTTAGCACAGGATATGAGAGTCCTGCTTGACCTGACACAGGAAGTAGCTGTCACATTGTGGTGAGACTTATGAAGCATGACTACATCTTCAGTTTGAAGTGATGAGTACACACAGCCGCAGTGTGAATGTCACAGGGGTATCTACTGTAGCTGTAGTGGATCAGAGGCAGACGAGGGGGACATTGTTGTCGTCTCAGTACAGTACAGCCTAGTGGATGACATGTAGGAGTGCTACTATGAAACTGGTTTGCCGCCAGTGATGCCGTCCACGGGGAGGGAGTTTTGGAATACCAAAAATGTTTTTGAGAGGGTGGGGGAGAGAGAGAGAGAGAGAGAGAAAGAGGGCAAGGTCCCTGAGAAGCTATGCAAGTCACTCCACCGCAGCAGTCCAGAGAAACCCCAGAGGACTGTGGTTAGTTTTACTGTAGGAGGGACACAAACGGCTGCATGTGTGATGCCACCTGCTGATGGTTTCTGGTACTACAGCCATCTGTGTTAGTGCAACTACAAGGCCCTGAAAAGCCTGATCAAGTCTTGAGACAAATTAGCCTTGTAAACCAACAAAAGGCAGTAAAAGGATATCCGTGAGTAAAAGATATAACGGGACACATCAATAAATAATCCTGATAGTCAAATAAATAAAAACCTTAAGCATGAAGAGCGTGGAAACAAGAAGATATGAAGTAATGTTGCATGGGAAAAATAAGGGAATAGATACATTATTTAATGTGTGTTGAGACCAAAATAGGAAGACTAACTAGAATGGGCTTGTAAAAATATAAAATGGGAGAATAAAATAAGTTTTGTTTTAGTAATTTAAATTATAAATTACGACTTTATATAATTATTATTACCAACTAATTGGAGCTCGGGGAAAGTATTAAGTGTAATATTTCTTTGCATGCTTAATTTAAATAACTTTAGAATTTATTATCCCCACCATGAGGCACAGTATCCACATTACGCATGGTTCCAATTAGTTTTCTTTATATTCTCATTTTGTCAATTATTTATATCCATGCCTTTTTAGCTTGATATTTTGCATGCTGCCTTTTTTGCCATATTTTAAGTGTTTTTCGAGACACTCTTGCCACATTATCTTCTTTTATTTTTTATTATTATTATCGATATAATCCATGTCAATTATTACTTTGAAAAGTCTGAATTTATCGAGGGGAAATTAAATGTGTTGTTGGACTTTCGTAGGAAAACAGACGAAAAATGAGGAGTAACTTTTTGTAAGATATCATACGAACCCTTGTATGCGGATATATTTGATTTGAAATGTCTGAATAGGCTTAATTGGCAATAAAACAACTTATTGATTTCTAACCTTTATGTATTTATATTTAATGATTTTCTCATATGCCATGATAATGTAATGTTTAAGTTAATTCATCGTCATTTTGGGGCTCTTCCAAACAAGTATCAATATATGTGATTGTACGCTGTTCCTGTGTAAAGAGCAACTGTAACTTTGATTTAAAGGTTTACCTAAAAATAGTTGGTTTGTATTTTCATCAGACTGCTGTATTTGTTACCCCATTGGACCTTTGTCCGTGTAATAATCTCAACTCTGTCTGTCTTTTCTTACAGTGGAGAACGGAGAGCACTGTGACTTTACAATCCTCCGGAACATGCTCATCAGGTGAGCAAAAACATCTTCAGCACAGGACAGTCAATGCTAAGAATCAGTGACCTTATGCCCTTAGTTGTTAAAAAAAAAAGAAAAAAGTCTACATCATGAGTCTAACTACGAGCCAGCACCTTGCTAGAATTAGGGTGTTCTTCTTTAGTTATACTTTCAGAAAACTTACCTTCAACTATGCAAGTTTGATGGAGATACAGTTTAAGTTGTGCAATTTCCAATACAGTTATTAAGGAGTTCAGCATAGTACAATTATTAAACATATTTAAGCAAAAGCATTGCTATAAAAAAAGAGAGTTATCTGCTTCTTCTAGTTAGAGTACTTCTGCTTATTTACTTCCCTTTTCTTGTTGTTTTCCAGGACCCACATGCAGGACCTGAAGGATGTGACAAACAACGTCCACTACGAAAACTACCGTAGCAGGAAACTCGCTGCGGTCACCTACAACGGAGTGGACAACAACAAGAACAAGGGACAGCTAACCAAGTAAGTCCATCCGCACAGTATGCACCAGAACTGTGGTGTTTGGTTTCACTGAAAAGGCACATTTAATGGTGTGAACTAATGGGATAACGTTGCTGATTTTGGCTGCTGGTTCTATCGGGACGCTCTGAGCAGCTCATTTACAGTGTAAACATGGAGGAAACTACAGTTCTGAGGTCAAAGTCTGCAGCGACTGACCTACGGATTAAAGTTGGCAAGCTGTCACTGAAGCAGGCAAAACCTTTAAACCCATTCCTGGCCCGAACAAGCCAGCACTAACCCCCCACCCCCCACTAACTGTCCACCAGTATATCAGTTGTGTTTGGTTTGACTGTACTAACTGAAGCACCGTCTGACTCCTAATCCACCGGCTGCAGCTGTCAGTAACCACCAGCACACACTCACAAGCTAATGCATGGTTCACTGCAGCATGCTAAGTGTCTGTGCATCTGTTTGTTTTTAGACCTGAGACGACTGACGGCATGTAAGTGTTACCGGACTTCTTCATAAACTCTCCAAAGAATGCATTTGCATTTCTCTCTCTGACCGATCTTACATTTTCCCCTGATTTCCTGCTCCGCTTTGAAATGCTTCCCTCTATTTGAATGAAACAGTAAGACCTTATAAACTTCTACATGACATCTAATATATCCAATCGTTGTCATGCTCTGAAGCATCAGTCATCTGGCTTGTCTTCTTGCTTTGCCGTTTCCTTACTCACTTCTAATTGACCAATGTTGAAGAATTTACTGTGCAACTAATATCTGATTTAACAACCAATGGCAAATTAATCTTCAGGTAATTATGAGCGAAGGTAGGAATGGGACGACGTAGAAAATTTCATGTCATGATTATCTCGGCAAAAATTATTCCAATTACACAATATTATCCCAATGAAAATATTCTTAAAACGTCCTAGAATCACTCTCTTACATTTTAAGAAACAATATTTTTATTTCATCACATGAAGGACACACATCTTTTATTAAGTTAACATCCTTGTTAGTGAAAAACACTCAATCAAACAATCTTAAACAAGGTAATCCTAAATCCTTGGGTTCCCCTGCAAAAATAATAAAGCATAATTTGTCTGTTCTTTCTAACATAATAATTCATGTATTTTTTTTAATCAGGCTTTATTTTTCACTTCTCTACTCAATACTAAGCAAGACAGCTTTTTCAAGTCACTAATGAGGATATTCACTATTATCCAGATTTTGGAAGTTCACCACAATCAATCAGGGCCATCAATGGAGTTAACCCTCTAGAAAAAAGGCACATTGGCTTTGAACTTAATGCTAACATTTATATGCAAACATAGAAACTATGATATGCCGATAATATTCAGGCTTTAGGAGCATCCTTTGGATATGTATACATTTTGCCACTCATGACCTCTTATAAGGTTGTGGTAGAGATTAATTCCCAAAAGATAAAAGCCCATATTTCTGGTCTTAAGGAGAAACACGCCTACTTTTAAACATTATGAAATACTTAAGACTTAAGGTATTTAAAGGGTGTTACCAAAGGAAAAACCTAACGGGGGCATTTAACATTAATCAGATTATATGTGGCTGTATGTAAATGGGAATATTAGTGGAATTTTCATTTAATTAGCCGTGTGAACAGTTTAGGAATATTGTCTTTTTCGGAATAAGGGCAAAAGACTGTGTGTATTTTTATGCATGTTTAGTCATTGAAAAAGATACTTTCACTAGCCTCTATTGACATATTAGATAAGTTTTACATAAACAAACGAGGTAAGCAAGCCGGCCTTCTCCTCCTTCCCTGATTCTTCCTCTTTACTGTTCATCACTCTGCAATCAGAACAGGCCTTCATGAGTGGGGAGGATGGGTCACAATGTCCAGCTGGGATGCCACAGCTGTGTGTCCATCCACCTGTCACTGTGTGCTGTCTGTTTGATGACTGGCTTGTGTCTCCAGGAGTCCTCTAGCCCAGATGGAGGAGGAGCGACGGGACCACGTGTCCAAGATGAAGAAGATGGAGCAAGAAATGGAACAAGTGTTTGAGATGAAGGTCAAAGAGAAGCTGCAGAAGCTCCGAGACTCTGAGGCTGAGGTAAAAATAATCATTCTTTGTTTGTATGTTTTATTAGTTTGTTTTCCTTTTTGTTCATGCTTGGTTAACCTCTTGACTGTCCGTCCGTGTCCCTGCAGCTCCAGAGGCGTCATGAGCAAATGAAAAAGAACCTGGAGGCCCAGCACAGAGAACTGGAGGAGAAACGTCGCCATTACGAGGAGGAGAAGGGCAGCTGGGAGGCCCAGCAGAGGATCCTGGAGCAGCAGAAACTAGACGCCTCCAGGTAAACACACCTTCACACATGAAGATCAATAATGGTTGAAAGGAAGTGAATATAAAGGTCATATTGGCTAAACCAAACCGTAGACTGAAGATGTCTCTTAAGTTTAACTCCAGTAAGAACACAGCTTACTATTACCTTAACGACCAGCTGTGCATCAAGAACCAGAAAACGGCTCAAAATGTAAATTTTAAGAACTGACATTTTTGATCTAGTTTGTAAAGAAACAATCATTTACACAATTAAAACTTCTGTTAGCATGTAAAGCAGTGTTTCTGTACATTGTTGTGTGGTGGGCAGGATGTCCACTGTCTATTTACAGGTTTCATTCATTTAAACTGCATGGATGAATGTATGACTATGCAGCAAAACGCTCTACAGAGCACTTCAACAAGTAGGAGTCAAATCAGAGTCCTCCTCCAGAATGTACCTCCTCCAAAAGCCTCTTTTCTTTCCTAAAAGAGGCTTTTGGAGGATTTAAAAGATGCTGTATCAGGGACTTGAACGCCCAGTTATTAATTGACTGTGTCAGAATCTGATTTGGGAAGCAATAGATGCTTATTAATGACTGACTCATCCCCAAAGGTGTTTTTAAATGAAAGATGAACATTGTATTTTTAGACTGTTGTGTGTTTGACTGATCTTTTGTCCTTTTTTTTTTTTTTTTTTTTTTTTTTTTAACAGGACCTTGGAAAAGAACAAAAAGAAGAAGATATTTTAATAACTCTGGAGGACCTTTCTGATTTTTTTTTTTGCCAACCTACCAGCCTTGATTGTCAGAGCATCTGTCAATCAACTACATCCGCTGTTTGACCATATTACTGTGTAATAACCATGTGAAAGCCAGGGGGCAGTGTTGTCTGGACTCTGAGCTTCAACAATCGTTCTCTCCTCGTCCTCGAGTTCCTCCTTTTAAAGAACTGTTATAATCTCACAATCTAAAAACAACTGGTGTTCTTCCTTAACGACAAACACGACAAAGTTCAGTCTTTCTTTCCTCTTTTCTTCTTCTACTTTGGGAATGTTCGATGCTGCACTGATCTGTGCTGCATCTTTTTAAATGCCAAAAACCAAAACAAAAGAGGTCGGCCTTTCACTTCCTGCACCTTGGCAGACAGCGTCAGGCTGAGGCTCACCTCAGGCACTGTTTTTTATATATATTTGTATCTTCAGTTCACATATTTAGGTATCCTCCCAAGCGGTATGCTCTTCCATCTCCTGTTTTGTAAATTGTATAACCATGAACTGCAGTGTTTAACTTCAACTGTGTGTAACATGTTCTTACTTTTTTAGTTTTTTTTCCATTTTGTATGAGCCTGGTATAGACATTTTGTTCATTTTTGTTTCCGTTGTTTTCCAGCCTCGCTTTTGGAAACCAAACATATATTCCTGACTTCACTCATGCTGAGTGTAACAACGTCTAGAAACTGCTCTCGAAGTGCTTTAACGTGAATTTATTTGAACTTCTTGTGCAGATTCTATTTTAAAAGTAATTTACGAACAGAATGAAATCTCTCCAGGGGCGGGATTATGGAAAGCTTGCGTTGGATGTCCGTGGATGGGGAAAGCTGGAGCTGAGATGCTTCAGAACAAACAGCGGTCAACTAAACAACTGAACCAAGCTGGCTTTCTTTACACCACATATAGCACCGTTTGTGTACTGCATCTGTATTTTGTAATGTCTTGTTTTTATTGTAAAAAGTCACATAATAAAACTGTGATGGGGAAAAAAAACAGATTCACTTGGCTAAACATTTTTTTTTTAAATATACATTACAGGTTTATGGAAACCTAAATATTACACCCAAGTGATATTATTAACCAATGGGCACTAATGTTCTGCTATTACATTACATTTACATTACAGTCATTTAGCAGACGCTTTTATCCAAAGCGACTTACAATCAGTAGTATATTACATATCATTCACCCATTCACACACTGATGACAGGCTACCATGCAAGGTGCCACCATCAGACTCTAACTAACATTCATGCAACATCCAGTCCACACCGATGGCAAGCCTTCGGGAGCAACTTGGGGTTAAGTGTCTTGCCCAAGGACACATCGACTGCCGAAGCCGGGTATCGAACCACCGACCCTCTGATTGGAGAACTACCTTGCTCTCCACTACGTAACAGCCTTCACTGCTCTGGTTTCAGGCTTTCCAGCTGATGCGCTGCATAGATTTGTCCCCATTCAGCCAATAGTGATGTCCCACACTGATGTCAGGCGATAAAGTCTGGTTCCCAGTCAGCGTTCCAGTTCATCCCAAAGCTGTTAGAAGTTGTTGAGGTCAGAACAGGTAGACATTACTCCTCTTTATCTTTACATAGCAAATAGTTGTTTGCTGCTATATTAATGCTCTGAATATCGAGTTCAGCATTTTTTAATGATGTCCAGCAGCAGTTTTACTAAATCAGATTAGTCAGTTTCAAGCCCGAATCATGACCTTGCCAGACATCTATGTAAACTGTAAACTAATAAATCCACAATAGAGAACACATCATAAGCATACAAATCTACATATCTGTGTCAAATAACCAAATATATAATGTTAGATCAATAGGCTATGCAACACACAAAGAGTGCAGTTAGAAATGATGATGAACTAAAGAAAAGATGAGATCAAATAAGATAATCCTTTATTAGTCCAACAGCGGGAACATTTCCAGGATTACAGCAGCAGAAGAAAATGTTGGTCCTTCTTTATCCCCAACAATGATTGCAAACAACTCATGTCAATCATATTTTTCTCAAAATGAATAAGTCAATATTATGATTCAGTGAACAGAATGAATATTAAATCATTCAAAACTCTTTCAAATGTTAACAAAATCAGCCCAACGATATTTTTTTCCAACACTGTCCAGCAGGTGGCAGCATGACACAGTACTGACCTGCCTCCAGCTGATAAGTTTGGGGACTTTCCAAGCCTTTGATCAGCCTTATCGATGTCCTTCTGGACTCTAACCATGACCAGGCTGTTTTTCCTCTTAATGTACATAAAACCCTAATTTGCCCTTAGTAAAGGGTTTACCCTCGGGTTGTGTTGTCATAGCCTCTCACCTACTAGAACGATCTTCTGCCATTCTGCAGAAACAAGTCAGATTAGACTTTATCAGGAGCACAGTGCACCTCAGTCCCTGAGGTGATAGCTGCCAACCTGGCACTGATGACACTGAAGAATTTAGTGCAAAGTAAGCTTGTTTTATTTGGATAATTTAATGGATTGTTAAGGGGAGGCCTATTGCGAGGGTCCTTGCACTTTAAGAGATATTGAGGTGGACCTTGTGAGGGTAAAAAGGGTACCTGGATCCTTTAAAGGGGCTCCTTGAGTTCATCCTGAGGTCATTAAGGGGGTCAAAGGTGGTGTTGAAGCGGATTTAAGTACTTTCAGGGGTCTCCTTAAGAATTTCCTGGAATTCAAAGGGAAAACATTGCACTTTTTATGTGGCTGCCAACTCGGCTTTGATTGTAAATGTAGTCCACCTGAGTAATACATTCCTCAGTGCGTGCTGTACTGATCCAGAAAGCTGAGTTCTCCTGCTCTCGAAGCTGTGCAGGCACTGCCTACATATACCAGGGTGCATTGCATGCAAGCTTCTGCCCAGTGTCGCCTCTATGCCCCCTGCGTCTCTCTACTTAACGGGTCGGGAAAAGACACTGCAAACTTCTGTTGGTCTTCCAGAGCTGCAGCATTTATTAGTGAACAAACTGAAAACTACTGAACATTCACTTGATACCGCCAATGATAAACTTAACCTCTTTACTGACACACACACACACACACACACACACACACACACACACACACACACACACACACACACACACTGCAGTACTGTTTCTGCTCTTCTCCAAATGAGCCACACTACTCTAACACCAACATAGTGTTGTGCCAACTGGCGTTCAGGTCGTATTTCAACGATCGAAGGGATGATTAGCGAGGACAAAACCAAAATAATTGCATAATATCTTAAATGTCACCATACAAAACCTCATTAAAGAGTGATTGATATTGCTTATCATCAGTATCTTTCCATTCTCGTGAAAAGATTTGAGTTATTAGCTTTTACCCCCCCCCCAGTATGTTGTCATTGTATGGATGGAAAAATCCCTGCTGAAACCTATTTCGCAGGAACTGTGTTGCTAGGAAACGGCTTGTGTCCAGGTTTAATTCCTAACTTAAGCAAACAGATGATCAGTTTTGTGCCCATTTAGCGAGGTCTCACCCACAGAAAGCCAATATATGGATCAGATCAACAACACAGTCATCAATAAACCTGCATCATATCCGTATTAAACATGGCCAACAGAATTTTATTTAAGAATAAAAAAATTGATGGTTTCATTTATTGATGTCACCTTAAATTGTCTCTGCCTCCGACTTATTCAAACAAAAGCTGGACCCTTTGGACTCCCAGCTGTTTTGCGAAACACACAACACACACACACACACACACACACACACACACACACACACACACACACACACACACACACACACACACACACACACACAGTGTACTGTACTGCAGCATCACGCCACGGTCTCTCATGTCCTCTTCAGCCACCTCATCTCTCCGATTGGCCCGCTGTGCCCTCGGTTCACCCAGGTGAAGACACTTTCAGCCAATTACAGAGGTGCTCACTGAAACCTCATGTGTCAGCCCATACAAACAAGACGAGAACCGGTCACTTATCTCATTCTGCCTAAAGGGGCCCCGAAAAAAAATTAGATAGGGGCCAGCTCTGATTGCATTACAATGATCTCTATGTTCTGTGGAGTGGAGAACGTCGCATACCTCCCTGTTCGATCATTGGGACTTGCCTCCACAAATCGCTGCCAAATTCTCCCCTTTATCAGGTGGACCGGAGTCGGTTCTTGTTCGGTTCTAATTGCTGCTATGACATTGACCTGGTTCACTAAAAAGCTGCAGTGCTTCTGGGTTAGCTGCAGCTCTGGGCAAAATGATAAGACTGTAGGAACTGTGCCACTGAGGCCGACAACACTCTCGCTGTCTGAATATGTTTTTTTATCCACTCCAGAGAAAGCATGTTATTCAGGAAGTAAGGAAACAGCAAGAGGAACAGGAGAATAATAACAAAACAATGCAGATACTTTTTTTTTTTTACAGCATTTCCCACCAATATTTAAACCTTTTATACTTGTATGAAAATAATAGTTTTTACCATTTTTATGTTACAATACAATTATATCACTTTTAGTTAGAGTGTAAAAGCCTCTCGTTACAATATAGAATATCATGGAACATTAAATATCTTCTTTAAAACATATAAGTCCTGCTGCATGCATGATATTACATCATAAGGTAGATTTCCAGTACTCTCTTTCCTTTTTAAAAATTTTTTATCTGTGCTTGCAATCGTCTGCCTTATCCATGTTGCATAAGAGCTTTAGGGTCAAGCAGAGGTTGCACTGTCCAGTATTTATGCAATGGGGCTGAAGGTGTAGCTGTGATGTGAACAAAGGCTAATCCTTTCACATCCACAGGATCCTTGCGTGCCAGAGATCCATGTCAGTGGTTACTAAATGCACATTAGACCCATTTGACAAAGTAAACAGAGCCTTGTGACGGAATTTGCATCTGTTTGATATCATTTTCATACACAACTGTCCGTGGAGAAGTTGCATGCTCACCATGAAACCTTAGGTCAAAATGATGATCAGACTTTCTCTCGCTGTGGAAAAAGCTAGTTGTCAAATAGAACTACCTCTAGTCCTCTTTTGGGTTTGGATTTCTTGGAAACTCTCAAGAACTCACATGAGTGTATCAACAACCGCTGGATATTTACCTAATGCGTCAGAGCCCTTAGGACTCAGAAAAAAATGTTTACGACCCCAGCGCAAACACACTAAGAACCCTAAGAGGCACCTCAAGGATCCCTGTAGGAACCCCTATCGTCCTCCTCTAATCTTTTCAAGAACTCATGTAACCCTAATATTAACTCCTTAGACCCCCACAAGAATCATTAGAACCCCTTTTAATACTCTCCCTCTAAGACACTGTGAAGTCCTTTAGTACCTTCCAAAACCAAGCTGGAACCCCCCAAGAGCTCATGGACCCACTGTAGAACCTCTAAATTGTTTAAAATCCCTTTGACCTCCATCAAGACCTCTCTGGGCTCCTTTTCCTTCAGTTACTCCTGAGGTCTTCACACGTTACCATGAAACCCCCTCAAGAACCCCTGGAACCCTTTTAGAACATATGGAATGCTTTCAAGAACGCTTAAAGTCCTCAAGAAACTGCAGAACCAAACAAAAACACGGGACCTCCTTCAGTTACCCTTTAATATTTGGGATATTAAAACCCCTGGCAACCCCTCAGTAATAATTCCTAGAACTCCTTTTAAATTTTCTCCCAAAACCACTCATTGTTGGATCTCCTCAAGAACCATTGAAGAACCCTAGGGAGCTCCATATAAGATCCCACAGGACTCCCATCAAGTATCCCAGTGATTTCAAGGACCCCTTAAACCCGTTTAGGAACTTGTGGAACTGTTTCAAGAACCCATGGAACTCTTTCAATCTTCTTGCTGGGCCTAAAATACTCTTACAGAAACCTGAAACCCTCCAAAGAACCATTTGAACCCACCCCATGAACTCTCTAAATCCCTCTGGGTGCATTTATAACTGTCCCATTGTGACCATGTTTCTTATTTCCATTTGGAGAGAATACATTTAAAGCCATTGGATTTGTGACCACAGGAAAAGATTAATTTTGTCTTATGAATGACGAGTTTTTCGACCCCCTTACAGAAGAGAGAAAGTATAAGATCAATGGATAATCACATGGTCTGTTTATAAAGAATGGAACAAGAGCATGCGTCTTATCTGAAAGTATAATGCTATGCTAATTCAATCAGGCCGGATCAGAGCAGGAGGAGCCACAGCGATAATTACATCCTTCCATTGATGGAGGCCACTGGATGCTTTGACCCCTTTGCTGCATAAAAGTCCTACCTTCTTCTGCCGCATTCACTTCAGATTATGATAAACATCTGTATTTATTATAAAACAACATTCTTGAAAGTTCTTAACAAGCCATTAATCCAAGAAAATAAATCTGAGATATAGTTTATACACACCACATATTAGCAGGAATTCCTTTCTGCCTAACCTCCACCACAAACAGATTGTGGAGAAACTGCATGTTGAAACTCATCCGTCAGTCCTATCTCATTGGAACGGAGAACTTCCTGTAGACTATAATATAATAACACTTCAGAACACTTAATATTTAGTGTGAAAGGCTTTTAGAAACACTGCTAAGCAAACTGACATTCGTTTGATACTTTTTTTTGTTAAATGCAGTTGATGAATATTTTTTAAGCCTTGTTATCCTGGAGAGCTTTGTGTTGCTACATCAGAAGACAGGGAATCAATATTGAATGATCAATTATTAACCAAAGGTCCTAAATTAAGTTATAGGCTTTATAAAAATTAACATGTGTGTCTAATAAATTCCTCTTCCTCAGCAACAGAAAACATTTGGTTGTCATGCCTGGAGCCACGCCTCCTGCTAGAAGAATAAACCATAAGACTGTAGCAGAGAGTGTTTGATTTCAAAATAAAAGCTGGATTGAATAACATTATTTATTTATTTTTTAAAGATCTCAGTGAACCAAAATAACAAAATTATACAAATATACATTTTATTGGAAGGAAAACATAATACGTAAAGTTATTAATTGAAATGTAACCAAAATGTATTCATACGTAAATTAGGAATATTATAATGATTGTATTTATCCAAGTATAAAACTAAATGTATAGAAACAAATTAGTTAGTGTATGTGGAGATAAATAAATACATAGTGTGTGGGGGAAAAAAATGTCAGTGTAGAAATGAATTTGGAGACAAAATCTAAATTTAGAAATGCGTAAATGTGGAAATAAATAACATTCAACAGGCCTAAATACAAAATGACAAAAATAAATAATCTTTAAATAATTCCCAACATTTTTCTATTGGAATTTTTAAACGTTTTTAATTATTATGTACATTTAATTTGATAAATTAATATTTATTTATGTCCTGTGTCCATCTTTGGCTCCCATAATTGACTAAAACAATTGAATTCCATACAACAAGATAAGATAAGATAAGATAATCCTTTATTAGTCCCGCAGCGGGGAAATTTGCAGGCTTACAACAGCGTAGAGTATAGTGCACACAAGAGACATAGTAGAAGAAGACAATAAAATAAAACAAGTATTATAAATAAGCATTACATTACATTACATTACATTACATCATTCATTAGCAGATGCTTTTATCCAAAGCGACTTACAATCAGTAGTATATTACATATCATTCACCCATTCACACACTGATGACAGGCTACCATGCAAGGTGCCACCATCAGACTCTAACTAACAAACATTCATGCAACAATGTAATTCATGCAACAATGTAACAAAGCAATAAAAAAAACAGTAGAAAAAACAACAATAACTGAAATATTATATTTACAGACAGAGAAAAAAACAACTATTTTAACTATTTTTAACTTTTTAACTATTATTGCCCACTGTAATGTGTAATTTAATACAAAAGGTGAACATAGATATATATTTCTTAACTGATTCTCCTCCCTCACCTTCCTACTGAGTTTAACTACCTTTACTTTGAAGTCTAAATCCAAGACTTCCCGTATGAGCCTGTGTGGCGCTGTGTGGCTTTACGCACGGTGGCCCCAGAGGTGTGGACTGATGTGCGTCTCCTGTCAGAGCAGCGTGCGTCAAAGGGCCGACCTGTAGCCAGTCACCCAGCGGTCTGTCGGAGGGCAAAGTGTACACAGCAGCCTACATACCCAACTCTCATTCCTCCATCCGAGGACGCAGGCACAGACAGGCTTCAGCCGCACGGAGGGTGTTTCACCGGCCGGTGTGCGTGGGTCTCATGTAACCGGGACTGAAGACTAGTACTGCTTTATGGTGCGTATTGTTATTGTAATGTTTAATGAAGCAGTGTGTGATTAATGCGTTTAATTTAATTACCTCAAACTATCTGACACTTTAGAAGACATGTGAGCAGCATGTACCGGTACTGGTTGGTTTGCATGTCTTTGTGTGTACTGTACCTGATGAGAACTCATGACAGGGTACACACACACACACACACACACACACACACACACACACACACACACACACACACACACACACACACACACACACACACACACACACACACACACACACAAATGACAGATGAAGGGTGGCAGCAGGGGTCCAAAAACACATTTTTAGCAAGTGACCCACCAACAGGTTTATTTGGCAAAACATTTACCTTGCAGTGTATTTAAAAGATAAAATATATTAAAAAAAATAAAAAAAAAACAACTAAATTAAAGTTTTTGGAAGAAAGAAAAGAAAAGAAAGCTGTACAAATACACACACACACACACACACACACACACACACACACACACACACACACACACACACACACACACACACACAATATATCGACCAGTCTAACTTAATCAAATACACTCACAGCAAGGGTGGGTCTCATGTAACCGGGACTGAAGACTACTGCTTTATGGTGCGTATGGTTATCGTAATGTTTAATGAAGCAGTGTGTGATTAATAGAAAAAGGAAGAATGTCTGTGTGTTGATCCACATCTCTGTGCGTAAATGTTGCCTTTTCCAGCCGGTTCCCTCTCCGCCGTGGCCCTCTGTGAGCTCCCGACCCGAGCCCCGGTGACCATGGGTGGGAGTCTGGGCTGCCACCGCTCCATCCCCAGGGACCCCACGGACTTCAGCTGCGGCAAACGCAAGTTCAGCGCCGCTTGCAACTTCGGCCACATCCTGGTGAACCAGGAGCGGCTCAACATCAACACCGCCACCGAGGAGGAGCTCATGACTCTGCCGGGAGTCAACCGCACTGTTGCGCAGAACATAGTGGAGTACCGGGACTGTATAGGAGGGTTTAAAAAGGTGGAGGACTTGGCTTTGGTGAGTGGGATCGGAGCCACCAAACTGGAGGTGATCAAACTGGAAATATGCGTCTCCAGTAGGACCAGCTCGTCCCAGCACTCGCCGTCGTCGCTGCGTAAAGATGTGGATCACCAGTCCTCCTGCACCGGGATGAACATCAACACCGCCACCCCGGCGCAGCTCATGAGCATCCGAGGCATCACTGAGAAGATCTCCAAGAACATAGTGGCCTACAGGGCTGATCATGGCCCGTTCAGGAGCATCGAGGACCTGGTGAGGGTCAACCACATCAACAGCTCCCTGCTGGACAAAATCCGCTTCCAGGTGTTCGTGGAGCGCTCCAGGGCGCCGTCCACCAACACCAACGGAGGGCTCACCTGCACCACCAAGTCCCACCCGAGCCCGACCTCGTTCAGTCTCAGGAGCGACGACCTGGACCTCCCGCCAGGAGGACCGACCCAGATCATCTCTGTGAGGCCCGACGTGGAGCCTCCATCGGGCCTGAGGGAAGGGAAGCCCGTGGTGCGTCTGGCCACCTGGAGCCTGCAGGGCTGCTCCTGCGACAAGGCCAACAACCCGGGGGTCAAGGAGGTGGTGTGCATGACCCTGCTGGAGAATAAGTGAGTCAAAACATCCTGTGCTTGTACCTGCACTCAGTCATGACCATCTAAAGCTTGAGTGTTAATTCAATAATCAATAATCATAGTCCCAGATGTCAGAAGTGAGGCCAAGCTTGGTCTTTTTTAGGTCTTTTAAAGTCTTGCATAACATTTTGTGCTTATCTCTAATAGGGCCACTTTTGTCACAAAATATGCTGTGCCTTTTTTACTATAGTTTTTGGAAACATCAGATTCCCCAAAATGTTCACTGCTTGTCAGTTGTTTTTGTTAAGTTGATTAATTGCTAATTTGTTGAGGATGTAACGCCACTAAAGTACAACATAACCTAAACGTCCTGTATTATTACCTCATCTTGTGGCGCCTGTGTTTAGTTTTAAGACCCTTATTAGTTTATATTGTGCTCCCGGGTTCCTGCTACCATATAAAGGTGCGTTTAATTTAATTACCTCAAACTATCTGACACTTAGAAAACATGTGAGCAGATAGTTTCATTGCAGCATGTACCAGTACTGGTTGGTTTGTCTTTGTGTGTACTGTACCTGATGAGAACTCGCTCATGACAGGGTACACACACACACGCGCACACACACACACACACACACACACACACACACACACACACACACACACACACACACACACACACACACACACACACACACACACACACACACACACACACAAATGACAGATGAACACACAAAAACACATTTTTAGCAAGTGACCCACCAACAGGTTTATTTGGCAAAACATTTACCTTGCAGTGTATTTAAAAGATAAAATATATTAAAAAATAAAAAAAAAACAACTAAATTAAAGTTTTTGGAAGAAAGAAAAGAAAAGAAAGCTGTACAAACACACACACACACACACACACAATATAGATACATATTCAATTTGATAAAACCATCTGCGTGACAAGATTAAAGTCTGCGGCCGTGTATAAAGCCAGTCTAACTTAATCAAATACACTCACAGCAAGAAAAACTTGGCACAATGATATTATAGAACAAATTTGTATTTCAAGCTCTCCAGAAGGCAACAGTCCAACGCCATCAAAGCATTAAAATATGGACAAGCTTTGGGTTGGATGCAACATCTTTGGTTCTGTGATTCACAGCATTTGTTGGACAAAATCTCACTTGTGAAGAAAATGAATAATTAACACCTCTCGAGAGCACCACGATCTGTCGAGGACCCCTTCAGTTGACCGTGTTCGTATTCCCAAAGTGCCACATTTATGCAGATAGCGGGAAAATAGGCCTCTGTGAATCCGGGTTAATCTGCCCTGACAAACCCGGAGAGCAGTCAATGAATAATGAGATTACTTCAGTGTGATTCCACCTGTGTTTGCTTGACAACGAGCCGTCACCTTGGCTCACCTCGTCCAAAAGCTCTATTCGCTCAGGCCTGAGAATGCTCAGCATGATATGACACACAATATATTTATTTTGTTCTGTGCACATGACTGCTCACATGATCGCCATGTTCTTCGATTATTCTTTGTTATCAATACGCACCTCTTGAGGGAGGGTGTGACCAGACTTTCTCAACCTCACTGTCGGGTTGCCAGTTGAAGGCCGTGGAGCTGTGCGGTATCCTCCTGTGGTGACTAAAGACTTTTTCCAAATCATCTGCCTCTGTTCATCTGTTCGTCATTAATTCAAATGTTTAAGACACCACGTAAACCTTATTGCGATTTCAAATTTAAGACTAGAAATCTGTGCCAAATAACTCTAAAATCTGATAGTATTGAAGTACATGGTGCTGGATCTAAGATCATAATTATTGGTCATGTTCTGCAAGGTGATTCTGGAGATGAACTCATTCTGCAACATGTAATTAAATCCCAGACAGGCAGCAAATGAGCTAGGTAGCTACAAGTAACCGGTCCGTTGTGTGATTACGACATTCTTGCTGTTCTCAAACGCTGCCTCACCATACATCCCTTCTGTTGAAGCGCCACCAGAACTACGGGATTATCTCGATGCTCTTCGGCCTGTTTTTATTATCATTCTTTGGAGATATTGCAGACCAGACAATCTGCTCTCAAATTGCATTCACAGTGTTGCACTTGGTTGTCCATGTGATGGACGTGATGGTGTGGGGGAAACGAAAAAAGAGCCCTGCCTGCTTCCACACCTCCACATTAGTGGACATGATTGACGCGTCATTTGTTTTTTGAGAATTACAAAAAATGCTCACATGCTTTTTGACAAGTCAACACGCACTTTCTTTGAAGCACAGGCCTTCATGCCTTTGTCAATATTATGTTCCTGCAACAGAGGAGACTGCAGTTTCATGACCGCTGGTCTAGGACGCTTGTTTCATTCCACCCAAATACTTCTTTCTGTGTGATGCAATGCTGTCTCAGAGTAATAGCCTTCAAGAAATGACCACAACCTCTTAAAACCTCACCGTGTTAATTTACGAGCTTCCACCATGGAAACAATTTAGGTTAAGGGACTAATACTGCTTTATTAGGGTTAGGAAAGAATAGATCATTGTCTAGGTCAAAATAAGTAGTAGTAGTAAATAAGTTTGGTTTAACTTAACCTCTGAAAACTACAACAAACCTGTTGTGTAGAGAGCGATGCAACTAGAAAGCTAAATAGAAACAACATGTTTTTGACTTTTGACCTGCTGATAACATGTATTGTGGGGGTAAACACTCTGTCAGTTAAATTATTAATCTTATTTAAACTTAATTCAATTGGTGAAACAATGAGTATTAAACCAGTTTTTACACTGAAGACAGAGGCCACTCACGTCTGGCCAGCTATAGACTGAACACCATAAAATGATAGCCAAAGAAAATGTTCAATTTACATGAAAGGAAGGTGTGGTATGATTGCTCTCATTTTAGAAGATTGCAATCATCCATGTTTATTAAGCCGTCTATAAACTTCACCACACCCAGTGCAAACTCGGTAAAGTCTGGAGCCTCACATGACTCATCCGTTTGACCAAGGAGTGTGTGTTGTGTGTTGTTTTTTCTTCATAAGAACTGTCTAGTTACCTTTGGCACCATCTTAGATCCTCCTCCACGTCTCCTTCCACTTCCATCTTCCCACAAACCCACCCATCCTCTTTGTAAATCTCCACCACTTCCCTCACTGATGCCTCCTACTTCCTGTGTTTCCAAGCCATGGGCTGCAGCCCTGACGGTGATATTGTAGGGATCATTGTTATTGAGGAGGAGGAGGAGGAGGAGGAGGCTGTAAAGGAGATTTCGGTGTGTTTGCGCAGTGCTCGGATTCGCTGCGTGAGCAATCACAAGATCCAGGCTGAGTGTACACACACTTCATGGCTCGCCTCCAGGCACAAGCGGAGAGCTACTAGAGTTCAATGAACTCCCGCTTACCAAAGGTTACGCAGCGAACTGCGCTCAGCCGCACCACAGCCCCGCCGATGTTAGTAATCAGCAAGCCTTCAGTCAGGCTCACACACACACACACACCGGGCTGAAGGGAAGTGAAAGAGCCGCCACAAGCTCTTAACAGCAGGAGCTAATATGGATTAAGGTGAAGATGTGAGCTGACAGGGACTCACTTGATTCAGAGCCAATGTGGCTACTGTGGTGAAAAGCTGTGTTGCTGTCAAATCAGCTCCAGGGATCGTCCCTGTCTACGTGACAGCATGTAGGAGGACATTTCTGTTTCTGGACTGTGGATGTGGTTCTTTATCTTGTGTCACAGAGAATCACTTGTCTGTCTCAGTTTTGAAACCTTCACGTGGTGTCTAATGTGTCTTCCAAGCTGCATGAAGCAAGAATTTTATGCAACAAATACCATCCATCCTCTCCGTCCAAATTGTAGAGCAGGGCTGCAAGAGAGAACGTCCGCACGCTGTGACAGCTTATATTCATCCAGTTTAGCATCCCACCTACCTTACCACACACAGGAAGTATTAAAATATATTAAATTGAGTTACGGGAAGGCATTGAGGAAGAGATTTGTCCGAAGAACACTTGGCTCCCTAGACAGTAGATATTCTGTCATCTCTTTTATTTCCTTTATGGTGGGCCAGCGAGGCCGGTAAACGTGAGCATTCAGCGTGCAGTTTACTGACACGATGGCTTTGTTAAAGGAATAGTTCATAATTTTGGGAAAATGTATTTCCTTCCTTCAAGAGTCAGATGAGAAGATCTATTTTTTAGTGTTAACTACCGAGTCAGGACATGGTTAGCTTAGCTTAGCTTAGCTTAGCATAAAGACTAAAGGCAAGCGAGCATTCCTCTCTCATACCTTTACCAAAATATCTTGTTAACATGTTGTATCTTGTTTGTCATATCTGTACAAATTAAAATAACAATTTTGTGGTTGTATGTGCTGGAACCCGCAGCCGCATCAAAGTCTCCCAAATTCCAAATTCTTGGTGCAGTGAGGTTGCCAGGTTTGGTACCAGTGAGTCAGTACAGAGGATAAAGGCTCCCTGACTGTTATCTACAACTGGTTAAAGCATCCCAGCACTGAAGGACTGGGCGATTGGATCAATGATTTCCTCATCAATAAATAGTTCCACCACAGCGCAGTAAATATTTATTTTAATTAGTGAGCTAAGTATTCCCATTCATCCTGCAGCTTTATGAATCTGCTTCATAAACACAGAGAGGAGAGGGAAAGAGAAAGAGATAAGAGAAACAGGCTGAATGAAAACAGACAGAGTCGGCGCATATGTCACTAGCTTTACAGGCTAATGTCTGTTCAGTTGGTACACTGACTGCTTGGTCGAAAATTTGCTGCGCTTTCTGTCTGAACCTCTGATTGTGTTGTTGGTTGCCAACAAGCCGCCTCCGCTGTTTGACACAACAGCTATTGCAGGGGGGGGAAAAAAAATCTGTCTCTACTCTCAGTCGAACTCAGAGACAAGCATCTGAAATCATTTCTGTAAAACAATTTCAAAGTCGTTTTTGCAAAGCCTGTGCATGTTCACTAGTTATTTGGAAAGTAAGAAAAATGAATTGCAGTGAGTAATCAATAATATGAGATCAAACATGTTAAATTGTTAAAATGAAGCTCCTGGAAAGATTTGATTATGTAATTTACAAAAAAAAGCTTGAAGCCTTGTGACAACACAAAAATGAAAATGTCAAGTTCCCTCTCGCTACTGTGAACACAGCTGATTTGTCGTCACTGAAACATGCGTCAAGGGGAAATCTGCTTAGGTCAGCGTCATTTTCCTGACCTCAACAAGCTGAACATAAGGTTACTCAAGGTTGTTTTTTTCTTTTTACTTCACAATGTCAAGTCACAGCTGTTTGTTTTCAGTGCTGCTGTGTCTGTAGTCGACCCTTGACCTTGCTGACAGGGCTGATGGTGATAGGGGGATGGATGGCTGAGATCACACGTGAAGTGGAGAGTTGCTACTAAAAGCTAGCTGTAGTTAGCTGAAGGTCAGAGTGGAAAAAAAGGAAGAGACACCAGACAAAGAGATTTACATCCTCATCGAGTGAGCCAAAGAAGTGTCATAGCGGCGTTTATTTGGGGTTAGGTTAAGTTCCTTTCTCGATAATCAGATGTGTATCTGACAGATCAGTTATGATTTTGACAGAACTCAGGCTATCAAATCATGAACATTAACACCCGGCAGAATCTATTACATCGACTGAAATCCAGGTTCAATGAGGCTTTGATAATCCTACCATCCTGCCTTTTTTACATTTCATATTAACACCATTCCTTCATGTTGTTGGCGGCGGTGGCTAACAGTTGATAGCTGCTGTGTTTACACTGGAGCCACTAAAGCCAATTATATGATAATGAGTCTCTGGTGATATGTCTGGTCTTTGAGTGACAGGCGTGTAGATGGACTGCTGCTGTCGTCGCTCTTTTGTTAATCACATTACTCTAATCAGATCTGCTTCTGCTCCTTGTTTAGATGATCAGTTATCTACTGAGAACTACAAGCTTAGATAGAATCTGTGAATGGACGTATTTACACACAGCATTTAATTCTATCAGTCCGTCACATGATGGGAGAGAGACGTCTGTAAATCAGCAGATATTTTTATTAGGTAAATCAATCATCCGTTCATGTGAATGAGCCCAAGACCGAGCTTGGAGGCGGGGTTAAAGGAAACGCAAGAGCGCTCGCTGTTTGGGCCCATGGATGGATGAGAGCGCTGCAAGATCCGGCTGATTTTCTCTGATTTTTAAACTCGTGAGACAGACTTTGAGGTGAGAAATTGGCGTTACAGGTTTCCCTGAATATATATAATGTCACTAAACATTTCAGGGATGAACTGCATGCGTTAAAGGGACTTCGGTCCCTCTATGAACCATCACAGGGCTACACTTTGCATCTCCCTTGGACACTGACATCCTATTCAGAGGCTTGAGAGAAAAGAAGCATTGCCAATAAACCCCCAGATAACTTTTATGCTTTATTAGATAGTGCTGATAAATTTGATAATCATATTGACATTATTTCTGTCTGCAAAACAAGATGATCTAATCATCTTAGGTCAGGTCATATGTTATTTGTCATAAAGTAGATGCTTTTCTTGCTACTGTCTACTACTCTACACAAAATGCATTTCATTCTTTGATACCACGGAAATGCATTTTCACCCACAGCAGAGCCACTCCCAGGCTTAGTAAGAGACTGTACACAACTCTGCTTGCAAATCTGTTGACTGCGTCGTACGCAAGCCCAGCGCAGCTGTCGAGAGGATGTACCCAACATCTGTGGTCGGTATATTAGGCCGGGATTATGAGATAGGCAGGCACAGGAGTTTGGCAGCAGCGTCGCACTCTCTTTTAATCCCTTCGCAGGCCGACAGAACTATCAGAGACCCGCACGAGAACACGCTGGGTGTTCACATTTTCAGTGAAGTTAGTGAGTTGCTCTTGGAATCCTGTGAGATTGAGGCCTGTGTTGGTGCTGAGGTCAATGAGGATGGGGTGCTGCAAAGGAGGGCTGTGCTGAGCTGACGCAGGGTGTTGGGTGCTCATGTGGAAATTTCCATTGGCGCAGCATTTTATTGTGGGTGGACAGTGAGTTAGGGGCATTGCCCAGCAAGCCCTGCCAGCCAGGAGTCACTCGGGCCAATACAGTGCTCCCAACCCCATTTCCTCTGCTTAAAAAAAAAAAAAGAAGCTGATTAGGGCTTGTTTGTGTCCTGCAGCAGCAAATCAAACTGACTTGCTATCGTCACTAGTAAGATGAATGCATCTCCACTTTAATCAGTGGGATTGAAACAATAGATACATTGCCTTGCAGGCACTGGAGAGAGTGAGGAAGAATATGGGTTCATGTAAAAACCGACTCTTGGTTGGAATAGTAAACCTTAAAGGAACAGTGTTTGGGGTTTTGGGGGGATTTATTGGTTGAAAGGGAATTAAATATTGATAACTATGTTTTTATTAGTGTATCATCAACCTTTTTCAACCATTTTCTGGTTTCCATTACATTAAATGAAGCTTTTCGTATCTACATTTGCGCAGGTCCTCTTTGAAGAGGTTTCTACCGTACCCCAGAACGAACAAACCAAACTTTAGCCAGAGCCTTTTTGTGTTTTTACGTTACCTATAAAGGCCACCATAGTTCTCCGTCAAGCTTGGAAAGGGAAGTACGAGTGGAGGGGTGTTCAGTTGGATGCAATCTGCAACTTCCCCACTAGATGTCACTAAATCCTACACACCGCTACGTTAAAGGAATATTCCACCTAAAACAAATCTTTAGAGTATCCAACGCTCAGCCTGTGTAGGCTTGAAAGGCGGCCCGGAAAAGGTTTTTGTAGCTTCCTTCTTTTGATTGGAAGTGACTCTAAGGATGAGTTTCATGGTGAAAAAAAAGTAAAGAAAGTATAATCCTCTTCTCTACTGTCTGTTTTCATGCTATGTTTGTCGATAGCGCATTTAGCTGTTCGTGTTTGTCGTTTGCAACCAATGTAAATGAATGCAGTTGTCATTCTTGTAATTGATGGGGTGCTTAAGTGTTAAACCTTTATTGTTCTAATAATGATATAGGACAGGGGTCTGAGTCTCCTAGCTCATGGTAATACTATTCTTTTTCTTGTAGGAGTTCATTTTCGCAAGTTGATTTAGTCAGCAGCCCATCAGGCGATGTGCTCTTTAGATGTGTGGTGAGCTGCAGCTTGGAGCCCTCTCCTCATTCAAGGCTAGAAAATCCTTAGAGGCATTACTTATGTTCAAGGTCACCACCGCTGCTCGTCACTTCTTATGCAACCTCGTGTCTGTCCTCAGATTTGCCTTTATCCGACAAATACTGAAGCGGACGCTCGTGTTGTGTCTGCACAGCAGCACTAGATACGGGGGCCCAGAGATTCACTGCATCGACGACAGGCTCTGTTGTCACGGTGACACTGATGGATTAGGCTCGATGTCACAGAGTGTTTCTGCAAGCTTTGTTAGTAATTTTTTTGCACTTACACTTTCTTAAGTGTTGTTTGCATCAGGGCTATCTCCTACAGACACAGCACATTTTATTGGCCTCTAAAGGCCTGGAAGTACAATAAAAAGCACTCGCTGCATCACCGACTCAGCATTTTCCTTCACGTCCCTTCATGACATGGCTAAAGTTCGGGTCAACTCAGGTTGTGCTTGGATTGAATCCTGGCCAGTGAAAACGGGAGGATCAGGATCTTAGCCAGCGGGAGTGAAGCAGGGTTTCTGTGAGACTTTCTCTCATTGTGCAGAGTGATCACACCTTCAGTAGAGGAAAGAGGTATTGTCTGTGACTGCAGGCCTGTTTGTTCTGAAAACAGGATCTGTGGACTCGCTGATTACGGAGGCGACAGGAGTTTCTGCTCCGACTCTCAGGGTTATGTAATGCGAGGCTGTTCAGTCGGGTGGAGCAGGCAGTAAAAAAACTGAAACAAGGGTTATTGATCCATTTGTAAATAGGGTTTCAATGGTATTGTTATGTAAAGAAAGATTAGATGTACCATTTGCATTTCATGGCTTTGGCTTTTTTTTTTATTCCAGTTATTGGATACTGTAGATAATCTGATCTGAATGTATTCTATGCCGGCGTTATGAACTTTAACTAAACAAACATGGAAGGCTGTGCTGTTACAGCCCAGTATCATAGCTAGATGTGAAATGTATTGGTTTCATGCGCATGGAGACAAATTCTGTTTGTTTGTGTTTTCAGAACGAAAACAATGTCAATGAAAAGTCAATAAGGGTCCTTTTTTTGTGTTGGACCCACAAATTAAACGCACCCTTGTGACGATGCAACGATCAGAGATGGTGACGTGGTGTGACATATCGGAGGTAGGAGTTTGGATTAATCCAACAAATGCAGGATGGTCAACCACGAGCCCGATGCTGTGGATCAACTCTTTCTTTTTGCACAATTAACGGCATAACTTGCAGCGCCATCCTAAAAGATATCCACTGATCTCACCAGACTTTAAATTTCTAGACTCATGCTTCTGAAATAATGAACCCTGAATGATTTACAAACTTTACATTTTTAGCCCTACTAACACTGTCAAACTTGCAAAATTGTCAGTATGTTGTCAAACACTCTCGTAATGTAATGTACAATGCAGCTTCCAGACCAGCAGGCTTTTATCTTTTTCTATGATTTGTTGTGTGATCTGCTCGAAAATATGAATTTAAAAGTAGTTTACAAAGCACATGTGTATTAAGTAAGAAAAGCTAGCATTTATAAGAAATTCAAACAAACGTTGTTCTGTTGGACATTTCCTTTTGCACGAGACTAAAGCATTAAATCCTCTTTCCAACCGTACACCTGCATATCAGTATAACCTTGTACAGGATATTTATGGCTCAGCCTGTCCAGCTTTAGTGCAATAGTTATAGGGCCTGAGCTTTCCACTCATCTAGATCCGTTTTCACCTCCATGCCTCTTTATCCTTCACCTACTGGACCAGCTGCGGCCTGATGAATATGCATCAGCAGCTGCTTTAATTGATTCTAATTCCAGTCACAGTGAATGAGGGAAGTGAATGTGTTAAGGATTAAGATTTAGTAAACTCACTTCCAAGTCCTGGTACTATGCAATTCTTACTGTTTTTCTGTCAGCATGCATTAATAACACATCAGCTGGATTAAGAGTGTATTAGCACACACCAGTTGTTTGTATCATTGAGGTCAACGGAAGTGTTTAAAATGCATCTTGATGATATTCAGACTCTCTCCTCACACCTCACTTTAACTTGTTTCCTGCCCTACATACAGACATTTACACCACAACCTTAAGTTAAAGTCAAAATAACATTTATTTTTACAATTTACAAGTACTTGTACAATTGTAAATCATACTTTGGTGTTTCACTTTTACCTCGCATAAAATCAGAGAAGGCTTGTGGTGATGGGATGCAAACAGAACCATAATAACCATAATAACCAAATAGTAATTTTATTCTAGATTTGTGCATAGAAAAGAAACGGTTGCATGTATCATTTGACTGAAGTGTCCCCTGTCTGTCCCCCACTCTGACCGTCCTGCTTAGTAGATTTGAACAGGAATAGTCTGTTCTACTCCTACTCTATTTCTATTCTATTTCTAATTTATTTCTATGGCTACGATGATGCACATTAAGTGAAATGATAGGATGTTGCACTTAAGAAGTTCTCTCCACTTTCTGTAAAACCTGCAACACAAGGTGAATGATATTCTCCGGTAGGGAGGTCTCTCTGCCATCTTTCCTGTGGGACCTGAATGCAGCGTAACAGCATGGAGGTCAGTCTAAATAAGTCCAGAAAGTCCTCTCCTCTTGGCCCACTTTGTCCTTCACAGCTTCACAGCCTTTGCAGCACGAAGTGAGCAACCTTGTAGAGGATTTGTGTCATAACGCCTCTCTGTTCTTCCTCACAATTTGCCGACTGATTACGTTACATATGATGCCCGTGCTGGTCACTCAGAGAAGTGAATGTGAGTCCGGAGTGGAAACAGAGCTCCGGTAATGCCCGGCAGCAGCAGCCAGCACTTCACTAATAGAAAAGACTGTTACGCAATGTGATTTTCTGTGTGGATTAGTAGGTTAGAGGTGAATGAGTGCAAAGCATTGCCACGGACTTCGCTTCATTGTGTTGCACACAGAATCAGTTTAGCATATGGTTCTGCAGGCTGAGCTGTGTGAGAGTGTGCATTAGAATAATGCCTTGTGTAACTCCAGCAGCACTTTTTCTTTCCTCTTGCTCTAATATAATAAACGGCTCAGATTGAGCTCTGGAAGCTTGTGGGTGTCAACTAGCAGGATTTTGGGAACTTATTTGATTCCCTTTATAAGACTTTCTTCATGTGCAGATGGCCATTTGTTAAAAAAAATGATGCAAATCCAAATGAAATACCGGGGATTGCTTTCTCAACCTCTGTCGCAAATTGCATTGCTAAACAGTTCCTCGTCGGAGCCAAATGAAGACAGGAGACAGAGCGCTGGAGCCTCTCAGAAACACTCTAGACTTTATTGCGCGGACTGTTGTTCTGGAAAACCATTTAGAAAGTAAACAGATAAATGTTTACTGGGCTGTAAAGGGCCTCACACGGCAATAATGCGTTGACAGATAAAATTTAGGACCACAATCTAAACTACCTCGATAAGTCAGAGAGAGTCACTCAGCTGTCCGAAGGAAATGTACCTTTGATCATGTGGAGGATCCAGTTTGCCCAGTGCCACTTCTATCTGTTGTGTCAACAGTATCAGTATTCCTCTGTGTGCATGATAATAGAATACATGTCCGGGTTTTAGCATTACGAAACACTACTGTATATGTTCAACACTGTGTCACTTTGTAACTTTTTATTGCTGTGAGCACCACAGATGAAATTATATTCAACTCCATTGTATTGGGGTGGAAGCATGGCTATTTATACTAGCCTGCATCTTTGATGACTAACTCGTTGCTGTGTTTAAGCTCTGCATTTCCTAGAAACCATCTATGAATCAGAGTATGTAGCAGTGGAGTTTTATGGTTTTATTTGGGTATTGTGATTTTTTTATGGTTCTCTGTTTTGGTCGTAACTAAAGGCTGTAGGATAGGGTTACAGTTTGTTAAAAAGGTTATATTTAGGTAATACAATGAGTTATAAATGAATTCATTAAAGTATACACAAACCCAAAACTAGAATTTTTCACCATCAGTTTAACCAAAATAGCTGTACAACAACAGTATGTATCTTTTAAAAGAGGAATTAACTCAGTCTTCTATATTGAACACATTAGAAACAAAACAAACCCTTGGTCATTTCAGTACACTAAAGGGCCGTCTTGCCAACCCGTTCTCCCAAATCGTGAAATACCTAAAACAATAAATGAATGTCGTAAAAATGTAATAGAAGCATTAAATTAAACTTTCTCATACTTGTAGACACTCTCTTTATGTTTTAAAACACATTATGAGTAAATAATTGGTGTTTTTCAAGATACAACCTTAAAGTTCAAAGCAGAAAATGACATGATTTATAAATATGATACGATTTCTGTCATTTTACTGTATGAAAGATACTTGTTTCCAATATTATTTTTTCTATTTGGTACGCAAAAACTTTTAAGCTCAGTATCTCAAAAATGCCAAGAACACAGATGAAACTTTATAATTACAAGGAGGCAAATTTGACTCTGGCTGAATGGTAGTCGCACACGTCTCAGCCAGTGAAACAGTTGGCATGTTGAGTCAGTTGCAAAGTGCAAAAATGTTAAAAATGTGAATATGTAAATGTTAAAGCCATCCTCTCTTTCTGTTTCCAGCATCAGGTTACTGGCGGTTCAGGACCTGCTGGAGCGGGAGGCTCTCGATAAGGTAATGTGGAGCTGTGAACCCTACGGCTCTCTGTCGGGGGGGGGGTCACACTGTTTAAACAGGAGGACTGATACTGGAGGTGTTGAAGCCTGCTTTTGAGTTGCAGCATTTTAAATGTGATGACTCACCACACAGGGAAATGTACTCAGAAACTCTTGCTCAGTGTTTGTCATTTATTTAATGTGTTGCTGTTATGCAAATACCCCTCCACCCACTCACCATCTCCATCTCTCTCTCTCCATCTCTCTCTCTCCCCCGAGTGTAAATGTCTTCTATTTCTAGGCTCACATATGAACTGTGTTAGCACTCTACTTTGCTTTCATCACTATATATACTGTATATGACAGTGGTTGCTATGGGTACGAGGGTATGATCTTCAGCAGTATTCAGGATACATCGGATTAAAATTGGGGTTTTTTTAAGTAAGAAAAAAGATAACTGATCCGTGGTCTGATCCCCTGATTATTTCCCGAAGAAATTATATTTTCTGTAGAAATTGTATTTTTACGGTTGACTGACTTCAGCAACGCCTGCAGGGAATTTCTTTAAATGTTGAATCTGAACTTTAGTGGTCAAAGGTTAAAGACTTCATACGCTAATTATGCAAAATCCAAAAACGTGTTGGACATACATGTAAACTGCAACATGACTGGTTGGTGGAGAAATACAACCGCGAGGTGGTAATGCTAGTTTCGAAAACTGAAGACTGTAAATCCAGATTGTATGGACCCAGTATTAGAGATGAAATCATGGAAATAGAGAGTAAAACAGACATTCATATTTTTAAACCAACAGTGCTGACCACCATATTCTTTTGAATTAGTCAAACAACGGAGGCAAACAGTTTAATGTCCGTTCTACTCTCATTCTATTTCTATGGGGGAAATGCTGCTCCAGGAATTTCACATCGTACTTTTTCTTTTGGACCTCAATCTGTCAGAACGGACGCCGTGGAAAACATTGTATAAGCACCCTCAGCTCTGATACATGAAGAATGCTGTACAGTCAGATCACCCACTCTCTCTCTCTCTCTCTCTCTCTCTCTCTCTGAGCAGAGATGTAGGGCGGCTGCGTTAATGCACAAATGTCAGTGAATCCATAAAATATCACAAGTTCAACAGACGGCTCTGAGTTATGTGATGTGTTCCTGTTCAGCCCACACACTTTTTTTTTTGCACATGTGCAATGTCACTCTCTGTATTGGCTACCAGATGGATCCTTGGCAGAGAAATCAGAGCTCTGTGGACGGGGAAGTAGGTCAGCAACGGAGTATTTTGGACGGAGAGAGGGAGGCGGTGGAAGGATGAGTTACCTCTGTACAAGTGGTGGCACATTGCCGTGTTCTTCACTCCTGCCAGCCTCCCACGCTGATTTTCTGCATGTTTTCTCATCTATTCTGTCTAGTCTTATTCATTAGCACCCCTTTCTTTTCCTCTTCAATCGCTGCAGTGTCTCTTCCTGCAGACTGATTGAAAAACGTTCTCCATTCTCTCTCAGATCTTTCACTTCACTCGGTGCTGTGAAGGTTGCCGAAATAAACTTTGAATGCCTAAGCTTTTTGTTCAAATCTCAGATATATTTTTTAGATCCCTTAGATTTAATAAATAATTGAATAAACGTTTGCAAACAGCCTTTCATTACTTTGAATGAAAGTAGGAAGTCTTTAAATGTCGTAATATCCCTTTGATTTTATTGCTTTACTGTTTTGCTTGTATTGTATTTGGTTCCCCCTTTGCATATAGAAGATGCAATCATTATATTCTCTAGACATAATATTTATTGATTATATAATCTTAAATCAAGTCATAAAGTTTTTTATAGGCCGATATCACAAAGAATTCCTCACAGGGCTGTACAGATAATATAAACAGCAATGAGCAACATTACACACAAAAATGTATAGAAGTAAGATAAAAATATATACAAAGCATTACAAATGGAAAAATTAAACACACAATACTAAAAAATGCTATATTAAAACAGTAGCAGCATTAGCAAAAAAAAAGCTTGTACAGGTAGCAAATGCGAAGAAATAAAAACAGGAGTAATATTTTTTTACGTAGCCATGTTGGCTTTTTGCAACCAGAAGTGACCAGAGACGGTACGAACGAACACTGAATAAGAAATTTCTAGACGACCAAAATGTGACGTTTTACTTCCATGAACTGAAAACACACTGTGATAGGGTTTGAAGTTCGAACACGAAAAAAAAAACACAGTCAACTCCCAGACTGGACGTTGCTATGGTAGCGACCTGTCAATCACAAGGTAGCTACGCCCTAAAGCATAACCTGCTTTATGGTCTATTTTAATTTAAATGTGACTGTAATTTACTAAATGAACATCATGCTGTATTTAAGAAGACTTAAAACTAGCAAGTGAGACCATAAACTCACGTTCAAGGTAATAAATCAAGTCAGAAGTAGGGTCATTTTCTCGTAGACTTCCATACAATTTAAGAAACTTCTGCTTTGGCTTCACTTTTAGACCCGTAGGATGCCTCCTGGGCTAAACAGACTCTCAAAAGACTCATAATTTAAATCTGATCTGTTAAAATGTCCATCATGAGGATTTAAGTCAAAAAGAAAGTGTCGCATATATCTAACTTTTGGTGTATTTACACTCTAGTGCATTCATGTGGCAGATGTCCATTCAGTGAAACCCACGAGGGTATTTCCTTGTAACTTTGGTGTCCATGTTCACCGGATGTGTTGTGTTGTGATTAGTCATACAGAAAGTGTACACCAGTTTTAGACTGTTGTCCTCTGTCTGTTTTGTCGCTAAGGAACCTTGTGGTTTGGTTTCAGACTCATGATTAATCTTACTCTAGAATGCCTTCCTGGTTACTAGTAAGGAGCTTTTTTGTGCAAACACAATAAATAATAACTGGACAAATGTCCTAGCTTTCCACCTTATAAATGCTTCAGAAAACACACACACACGCTCTCTCTTCTTGTTGTTTTGTGTTGTGTGGATTCTGGCAAACCCGGACCCAGTTATATGGCAGTCCTCTGAAGGTTCAGTGAGTTCTCTTCTGTTTGTTCCCCTAAATGTCTTCATTTGTCCATCCTGCTTTAATGAGGCAATGGTTGTTTTTTGTTTCTCATGTTTCAGTCGTAGTGATCATGAGTGGTATTCCCCTGGGGAAATGAAAGAAGCTTCAATTTAGGATATTTGCTCAACCTTTTATTAAATCAGACACGCGGTGATTCTGAGATCTGAAAACAGAAACATATTCATGAGAGTATAGACATGCAGAACAGGAGGAACAGAGACAAACCTTAAGTCATTTACTGCTTTCTGTCCCAAGTTCTGCTAGCAGCTCCTAGAGGCGGCAGTGTTCATTACAGCCACATAATTGAAGACAATTAGAAGATGATTATGCTATTCTTAGAGCTCTTCCTGTAGCGGGGATGAACATATTCTCAGTGTGAGGAAATTGAGATAATTAAAAAGGACAATTAAAGCTGCAGGAATATATTTTTCTTTTTAATATAACCAATGCCTCAAAAGACTACTTGTAATGTGAAAAGTTTCCATTTTTCCGCAGGCTTTTATTTTTAAAATGCGTCATCTTTAAGCCTTAAGTTAAATAATCCTAATGACAGGTTTATTTTTTCATTCTTTTTTTAGTTTATTGTGAGGAGGTTTTACATCCTCTGTCTGTTTCTAGCATTCTAGTAATCAGATAATTAAATCTTTGGCAGTGAGAAACAAGACAGTATTAGTTGTTGTTTTCTTTTTGCTGTACCTGCATGTTGTGGTCCAGGTGTGACAGGACTCTCCGGCTCTGCCAGGTGATTCGTCCCGGCCTGCTGGGCTCCTTGCCAGGGCCCTAAATGAATGCTGTACCCTCACTTTGAGCCCCACAAGCTGAATTATGAGGGTGTTTTGGCAAAGTTATACTTGTCAGCACCGTGTTCACTTTACAGCCTCAATGATCCCCTTTGGGACTCCAGCTGAAAGTAAATCCTGTTCGGGGGTTTCTAACCTCCCGACAGTCTGAAATTGCTTATTAGTTTTATTACTCAGCGGATAAAAGAATGCAGTTCTTTGTGATTGTAAATCTCGCTGCAGCCCGATAGAGGTGAGGTAGCGCTGAGGTGACCTGATAGACTTTGACACAGAATGGTGTTAATTAGTGTTATCTAGCTTTGCACTGCTGTTGTGAAAGTGTTATAGGTTTGAGTTTCAGTTAGGACAAAATGTAACACTTCCAGATATCTGTCAAACTGCGTGGCCAAAAACGATTCATTTATGTTTCACAGTATGTTGAAAATGAAGCCCAGACGAGGACAAATTTAATACATTTAAGAGCACGACTTGGTGCTCTCAAATTAAAGTAAGTTGTGTGAACTAATCACATTAACAGAACATTATGTTGAACAATATTAATAAAATCTTAGTTGACTAACACTCATTGGATTTTGTCGACTATTCTATTAGTTGATTGATCTGATCTGTAAAAACGAGCACCACTTTAAATCTTCTTTTATCAGAGATGTTCTAATAAGTTTCATTCAGCATTAAAAAAAACATAGAAAACATATAATTGACAATAAAAAATCTAGGTTGACAAAGACCAATATGACAGATTAATCCATTAAGAGGGGGCAGTCCTAATTAAGAAATCTATTTTATTCATTATAATACTCTCATAGCCTTAAATCCTAGGTTGTGTAATAGAGTGACGTTGTTGCGATTTTGACAACTTAACATGTATTCTCCATTTATCTTTTTTTGCTGTCGAACAACTTTATCATTTAAAAGAATGTTAAAATGTTAACTTTATTTTTTAATGCTGAACTCAACTATTGCACAATTTAGTAATTCTAAACTATGTTTTAGCAAATGTACATTTCTGTGAAACTTCTGCTCAACTCTACTAGATATTTATTATTAAAATGTTGCGGTGTGTCACTTTAAATATTAACGAGTGTCATTTCAGTGTGGGAGGTCATGTATGTATGTGCGTGCGTGTTCTACGTGGGGTTCCTCTGACTCTCCCGGTATCCCAAAGGAAACCTCTCAGGTTAAATTTAGAGCCAGTGTCGGGTCAGCCAGAGCAGCAACCTGAGCCTCCATGAGCATGTGTGCAGCTCCCTCTACTCCTTTCCTTCCTCCGACTTACTTCATTTCCACACAAAGTTACCTATTGCCTCCAGAGCGTTACACCACTACTGGTTCAGCCCTCTCTCAGTGATGTCAACAAGAGGCTTCCTCTTTTCTCACTGTGTTTCCTCTGTGAGATGAGGCTCCTTGAGTTCACTGAACTCTGTGTTTTTTCTCAGAGCCTGGTAGACTGTTGCTCAGAAACTTCTTTATGCTGACGATCCTTTAATCTGCCCTCAGGTGTTAAAATAAAGTACAGCACTCCATGTGACACTGCACTCATGATTAGAAACCGATAAGAAGCAGAGATTAAGTCGTGTTGGCATTTAATTATCAGATAAACATCAGGAGATATTTTAGCTTTAGAGTTAACCACTGTGTCCCTTCATGTATTCAAGCCCCTGTGGGGTTTTTATGTTTGCTATACAATGCTCTGATTCTCATCATTCTCATAAGCCACAGTGTCATTAGCTGGCACTTATGTCTTATAATGTACAGTTCTGCAACATTACTACTAATATTGCTTTGACAGTTAAACAGTTATTACAAGTGATTTATTTACCAGGTTTCTGTGGATCTCTGTCTAAGTCAGCCGAAATTAAAACTACAATCAACATTTACGTCATTTCCAAATCAAGAAGTGCAACCGACAACAAATCTGGTGTCTGTGCGTAGTGCTGACAAAATGTTCTCCTTTCTGTTGCAGTTCTGCGTGGAGTTAAACCTAGGAACTCTAGCCAGCGTACGGAAGTGGAAATGGCCACGAGGGCTGTGGAAAAGTGTCGTGTCTGAAAAACCAACGGGACATTCGAGCAAGGTACATCAGCAATTTTGAACAACACTGAGATTGACTATCATGGGACAGAAAACTGCTGCTCCTCTGCTGTATTTATTCAAATTTAGCAGCTGATGCGGTTTTAATTCAGAAATACTCAGAAATCCAGAAAAAAAGATGTCTGTGAGAGAGTGAGGGGAGATGCGATATCGCTTAACTATGATGAAATTGATGCACAATTTCCTTTTCTTTAATGCAAGACAAAAGACAAAACATTAAGTAGTAAAGTTAAGGATGCAACTGAAGACATTCAGTTCTTTCATCATCCATAGATCCTATGGTATTGCCTTTCAAATTTAGATCCTATACTATGTGAGGATAAAAATCTTGTATTTTTTCCTTTTTTGCATCTCCATATATGCTTGAATGGTAATTGAAAAGGGTTTACTTACAATTAAAACCTATTCCTTAGTTTATGTTACCTTTCTAAGGAGACCAGACATATATATATAAGTCCTATATGATTCATTTGGGTATGTTATTTTATATGTATATATCTGACTCCATTTCCCATGATCCTCTTGTCCCAGGGAGTGAGCTACTCTGGCTTTCTGTGGGACACTTCGTCAGGTATTGACATGAAGGATGCAGCAGTCCTGGAGTCTCCTGTTGTCAACGGCAACGGAAATCATAGCTACCCTCGCCTCTACTTGGCTCACTTCTCTGTAAGTAATGATCGATTCCCAAACAGATTTAAGCTGAAAGATTAGCAGGAACGTCATACAGCTTTTTTTTCAGGGAATGTTGCAACAGACACAAAGTTCATAATACTGCAGATATTCAAATATTGCAATACTTTTATAATGTTGCGTAAGCTCATTTGGTATTATCTAGTGACTCAACAGACATTTATTTGGATGAAAATCTTTGAGGTTACCACTTTAAATTCAACTTATTGCACTATTTGCAGAAGTGGCATTATTGTTTGTAAATTATGTAAAAGAATATGGCAAAAAGATGCCATATTTTTGTTATTATGGAAACATAAAAGTTACTGCAGTAAGATAAACATAATTTCACATGGACAGAAATTTCCTTGTTGAAGAATAACTCCAGTTAATTACAGCTTGGGTCTTGTTTTTGGAGTTTTAAAAAAATTATTTCTATTAGTAATTATAAAACTGAACTCACTAAAGTAATTGCTGATCTCTGGGGAAATTATTATAATAATATCATTGCTAAAAACATTGTCAGACAGGACAAGAAACAGGAATTAAAAGGAATTATGTATAATTTATTGTACCAACAACACATTTTGTAACCCACATGCATTTCTCTGCATTTTTTTTTTTTTTTCTTACCAACTTGATTCTGACCAAAATGAAATTACTGACTTTTCCCGTCAGGTTGGTTCATACGAGCTGACAGTGGTGAACGTCCACATGCAGACCACAGCTGCATCAGGAGAGTCCAACGGCAAGAACCACAACACAGAAGAAGCCAAGTGTCCGCACCTCCCCCCCACCATCCAGGAAACACTCAGAGGTCAGTTCTATCAGGCCCGACCAGTGAAAGTCACCTCTTTTTCCACATCACAGCACATCTGTCCATTGGGAGTAATGGATCAAAACTAAAGTGATCTGAGACCAAACTTGCTAACCGTCCAGATTTCCCCGGTATTTTATCGTTTTCATTGCCCTCTCTGGTTTCCTCAGGGTCATAACTCTCCTGTATTTCACCCGTTTTTTTGTTTTTTTTCCTTTTTATTGTTGAAAATCGTTTTCTGGCACTATAAAGCTATAAGCCCAAAGACTCTAAAAGTCTTTGGGCTGTCCATTCAGTGAAAGACAATTTTGTCCCAGCCGGACAACAATACAGCTCCACCAAATGTTGTTTCCAGGCATCAACATGACGCTAAAGAGAGCTGCTTGCGTCTCGTCTTCAGTGGGTGAGAGGCGGAGAGAAAAATAGAGTTTTATGAGAAGGAAAGCAATTTCAGACTTCCTTGACGGAAGAATTCATGTTTTTTAGGATAAGTTTTAAAGGAAAGGTGCATGCATTTAGTAAAATATGGGCAGTGGCGTGCATAGACTCTCTAAGGGGAGGGGCAAAAAAATTATAATAATTGAATGAAAACTGATGAATATTAGTTTAAGCCAGACTTTATTCTGTTTTTTCTGATAATTATTAGTCAAATTATCAGAAAAAAATTGACTAATAATGAAGCCAAGAACCAGGTGTGGACCTGAGCCTGCTCCGACTATGTACAGGTACGACTGACGTCTACCACGTGGACGTCAGTCGTAAAAGCATTTTTAAACATAAAAATGCTTTTGCAGTCTACTTTTATTTTGTTATTAATTTTTTTTAAAGTCACCAAAATGATTGAAACAAAGTCTCTGCAAACATTGAGTCTTTGCGTCCCTCCATCTCTACATGGAGGTGAATTAAGATAATGTCCTCCTATTCTCAATCTTTTTTTCTATGCATCTTTTCTCTGCAGGTGAGAAGGAGTTGCTGGTGCTGGGAGATTTCAGCTCGCCAGCTCAGAGCTCGGAGTTCGACATACTGAGAAAGGAGAAGCTCTGTGCCCTGGTACCATCCTCCCAGTTCACCAACATCAGCACCCGCTCACCACAGGGCACCCGCTGCCTGGACAACATCTGGGTGAGCCGCTCCCTCAAGAAGATCTATTCCGGTAGGTGCACTGTGTGGACGTTTTCTGACAGTGGTAGATTTTGTGTCTCAAGTCAGTCAATCGAGACGAATGAAGGGAAGAACAGTCAAAACAAGTCTTCAGTCATTCGTGACAGGACAAATTCAAGTCTGGAGTCAAAGTATATCGAGATAAATATATTTTGAGTTGTAATAGGAATTTCTCAACTCTCAAATAAAACAAGTTTTAGTCTCTGCTACGACTCAAAGTCAAGTCTCAAGATCAGTGAACATTGAGCCTCAAGTTAGACAAGTCAGGTCTATAAAAAGCAAAGTCAAGATATGAGTTTTTCTGGACAGAAAATTTAAAGAATGAATCATTCAATCAATCAAAGAGCTGTGAGCTTTTTACATGACTGACCAAGACCTCAATGCATAGACCTGAGAATTAAATGTCCTTGAAAAGACCTGCTAGTTGCTTCATTTCATGACTTCAGTCTGACTCGACCTGACTGTCCTGATATTTACATGTACAGGACACCTGGTTTTCCTTTTTTATGTTTATATTTACATAAAAACATTTACATATGTATTTGGGTTGTCCGTCCATCCATCCTAGTAAACGCGATATTTGGCACAAACATCCACTTGAACTCAACATTGAACTGATAAGACATTGGTGGTCAAAGGTCACTGTGACCTCACAAAAACACAAGTATTCATATGCTAATTATGACAATTTCACACAAATGTCTGATGACTCCTTAAAGCACTTATGGATATAAACTGAAACATGATACAACCATGAGGCAATGGTCGTAGTTATTTATAATGAATGGAGTCCAGTTTCATTTTCAGCTAATGCTTGAGTTCATGATAGGTCATCTCCTCATATCTTTTCCCTCCAACAGGCCACTGCCTGGTGGTGCGGGAGGGCCTGACCAACCCCTGGATCCCAGACAACTGGTCGTGGGGCGGCGTGGCGTCGGATCACTGCCCCGTGGTGGCCGAGTTCTACGCAGACGTCTCCACTAAGGAGTTGAGCAGGCCTGGTATGGCAGTGGTGGACCGAGGAGACATTATTCCCAAGCACGAGCGGTGACGGCATCCAGCAGTCACAGAAAAAAAAAGACAGTAGTGACGTAAGACTTTGTCTCTGCCCGGATCACGCTCCGTCTTGGTTCGCTGTGGAGCAAAGACTTTCCTGATGAATGTGAAGAAGTGCCAAGATTGCCTTTTTGGTTTCAATTTATCAAAGTATGATAGTAACTGGTGATAGAGCCATAACAATGTTCCGACAAAATAAATATAATGTACTTTAAAAAGAAATGTGCCAAACATTTTCTATATGTATATAAAATAAAGAGAAGTTGATAGATGTTCCGGCTGTGTTCGACCTCTCATTAATCAGGATGTTCTGAATGACCCAGCTCTCCAACGGGCCGTTGGCCGCTGTGACGCTCATCCGTTCTGTCAGTTGAGAGGGTGATAACATCCTCATGATGGCTGAGCTCCTACATTATGTAAGCCGGGCCTCTGTGTGCACACGTGAGCCGCTATCTTCCTCTGTGATGTAAATGAGCTGCCGGGGCAGAGTGCCAGGGATTATTTTAAAGGGGCAAACACAAAACTGACTCATTGTTTTTTTGTATCAATCACTGATCACAGATGCAAATAGATCCACATTACAACACAAATGATCTTATTCTAAGGAAGCCTGGCAGAGGATATAACAAATTTGTTGGCCATTTTGCATAATGCAAAATATATACTATAAAAACATCCGTTCTTCCCATTCATGGATTAGCAATCAAGCAAGATTAAGCACAAATTGGTCAAATTATTTTTTAAATTGAAAATGTACATTAAAGCAGCAGAACAGATTTGAATGCTATTGAAAATCATCACGAGGCAAGATCAACAAGCAAGCCCCTGCTGTTAACGCAACAAAACTACTTAGTTAGGTTTAGGAAAGGTTCTTGATTTGGGTTTAAATAATTACGGAAATGGCATTACTTAAATACGGAAGATACATGACATAAGTTAATGTCGACTTCTGATTTTACACGGGAAACAAACAGTAATCTTCTGGGTGAAAGTCAGCTGCTTTTAATCTTTGACCTACTTCCTACATGGACTTTGTCACAGTTTAAACTACATCACTTGTCCTGACTCACGATTATATGGGTTATATATCAATTAATTACGGAGGTTATAAATACATTTTAGTTATCATTTCAAACAGTGGTATAAACAGCCTTATGTCCAAAGATTACAATTCATATATATGTAAATACAGTATATACAAAATATAATGAAATGAAACCAAGGTGATGACTTTTGCCAACTTTACTTATTATTTAAGTTCTTAGATAAAACCTCAATATCATAATAATATTTTGCTGAAAAATTTAAATTGCAAAACCTATGATGCTTGGTTTACCGTAGTTATAATTCAATTTGTGCATACTTATATTAAGTACTGAATAGCCATATTCTCAAACTTAAAAGGTATTTACAATATGTAAAATACATATTTTCATGTGTTGAGTATATGTGTTTTATCTGTACAGTATATTCAAACATGTTGAAATTCATGAATTTCCCAGTGTGTGTATATATATATATATATATTAATAATTATAGGGGGTTTTAAATGTACACTTCAAAAACTCAGTTTGTGTAAATAAATATATATATATATATATTTACACAAACTGAGTTCATGTATAGCATAAACATTTGTATTCCATTATTTAATATACACTTTATGTGGCTTGCTTTCTGATGGCAGTTAGATGAAGTCCTACATTTAGAATATCTGGTGGATTTTATGACTCGTGGGATTTCAGGATTTCTCTTCATGTTTTCTGCTGTTGTAGTTCACTTCTGGAAATTGTTTTATAATGAGCTGCTGTCCTCTAGTGGAGATTCAGCTCTATTTCACAACAGCCACTTCAACTGTCTCCTCATCTGACGACGGCGTGTCTTTACTTCTAAACAACAAGTTTCAATATATTAATTCCTAAAATCATGGAAATCAAACAATTCAGGTTACAAGAATGAAGATATTAATAAAGATAAAATAAAACATAAGGAGATAAATAAAGAGATATAAACAACACACATATTCCAGAAGCAATTTAAAGTGTTAAAAATGTTGAGGTTAGAAAACCTTGTAAGGAGAGTGCATTCTCATTAGAAGTGCAATACTTTTTGTGCATATTGCGTAACAGATCCAACTGTAGTGAGTTGGGAGGGGAAAGCTTCAGTGTGATCGCTGTGTACTTCAGACTGATACCTTTTGTGCAGCATGTCACTGCTTGTAGCCGTCAGTCACCACTCAGTTCCTCAATGGTTTCCAGTTTCCCAGTGAAACCAGACTCTGGTGAATGGGAAGTGTGACACCTCTGGACAGGGTTCGGAGAGGCCAGCAGTGTATGTCGTGACAGATTGAGTTACTGCGGTCACTCTGTCACTTGTGGTTCAGCATGTTCGACTGTGGAAACTTTCCTTATTGGTCTCTGACACTGAGAAGAGCTCCAGATACTTAACCCATGTTCACTGTGGTTTCCAATGTCCTGCTACAATTGACTATGTTGGAAAAAGATTTAGTCCTTCCAAATACATAGTATGTCAAATGCAGTGATCCTAAAAAAAACAGGATTCATTTGGTATTACACTGTGTCTATGTTATACTTCAGAAATCAACATTGGATAGATACAGGGTACACTGGACTCAAATGTTTGGGGTTTTACAAGTCTTACTGATAGTTTTAGTCTTACAAAAGTAATAACGGAGAGCATGCATTAAAACAGCACAAATCAATATTCTTACATTTAGTAATGTATCACTTTTACTATGGTTAATGTGAAAGGTGAAAAGTGATCAACCAACAGAGAATCACCACCTAACACTTCAGTTGCCCCTAAATGTATGGGAGCCTTTTCCAGCATCTTTCAGCTCATTGTTTTAGATTTCTGACCTACATACTCCACTCTCAACAACCTGGTTTTCAGTGTCAAAGTAAGCGAGTACTTAGAAAAAAAAAGTGTAGCATTTAGCAACTAAAGAGCTAGATGTTTCCTCTAGAGGAAAGACACAAATAAAGTAAAAATGGCTTATCATAAGAAACCACTGTGGCACGTATCATTCAGCACGTACAAAAAAAATAAAGAAAAACTTTGGGAGACACAAAGCACAGAACAAATTTTCAGGTAGTCCACTTTATTTGAAGATTTTATCTATGAATATCACCAAAAAAGTCACTCATAGAAAACATTACATAGGAATGCCGTGTAATTAAACTCTACTATTTAAGGGGCAGAGTAGCACACACGCTCTGGATATCAGGTCATTCCTGGTATCAACGACACAAAAACTCATCAAGTATCACAATAGAACCAAGAGGCATTTGGTTTGTTTTGTAAAACATAAATATATCATAAGTGACACCAACCTTAGAGTGTGAAAAAGAAGTGGACGTAGCCTCCGGGTCTGGAAAGTGAAGCCAATGCAGAAGCTCCTTAAACTTGCATTCTTTCTAATCAAAATCTGGATGTCAAATGAAGTCTGATTGTATAGAAGTCTATGAGAAAATGACCCTACTTCTCACTTGATTTATTACCTCAGTAATCATTGTTAACATGAGTTTATGGTCTCAATCTCTAGTTTCAAATCTTCTTCAATACAGCATGATGTTCATTTAGTAAATTATGGTTCTATTTAGTGTAAAATAGACGATAAAGCTGTGTATGCTTTAGGGCGGGGCTACCTTGTGATTGACAGGTTGCTATATGGTCACTTCTGGCTCCAAAAAACAAGATGGCGACGGCCAAAATGCCAAACTCAAGGCCTCTAAACTGCCGTCCACAAGCCAACATATGACATCATGGTGACTACGTCCACTTCTTTAATACCGTCTATGACACCAACACAGTAACTGCCCATATCAGTGCAGTTGAAAAAGGTAGATCGAAGGTAACAAAGTGCAAATAGTCAACCAGGGCTTCAAGTCAGTGCACACGGACCACAAAGGTTTCATAGGAACTCACCTTCAAAATATACAGCTTTACAAGTGACTTTCACATTTCTTTTCTCCCGAGCAACAACTCCCTTTTTCAATTCCTAACATCAGTACTACAAAAATATTCATCCTTAGTGGTAGCTAGAGGAAAAAAAGTGCAAGAATGTGTTTATCCCCACTCAAGAGACGGATATAAAACACTAGGTAAGTACACTTAGATCACAGGTGCGTGAGAGAAAGACAAAGAATGCTTAAATTAGAACTAGATCAATGTGTTTTTGATGTTGAAGCTAACCATATTCATGCACAAGTCTACAAGAAATTAAGCAACGGTTATGTCACATCTGATATCAATGGCTAATTATGAGCACAAATGAGATCCACGCGTGTGATGTATAGGATAGAAGATGGTGGTATATATATATATACACCACATATATATATATGTATATATATATATATTACAATATATATATACATTGTAATATTAGCAAATTAGCATGTAATTTGAACTAATCCAAATGCAACCCAATTAGCCCAATATACTACAGAAAAACGCTGCTGAATTAACGTCTTACTGTTCATTCACAGTGACTCTGTTGCCTCACTGAGTAAAAAGCTAAGGTTGGTTAAAGGCAGTTGCATTTGAAAAGTCAGCATGGAGCTTTACATTTATCCAGATTTATTACCCTGTGTTAATTCCATCACTTCTCAGATGGTTTGGTGCAATGATTGTGACGATTATACTTTCAGCATAGCTAGCTGGTAACTCCATTTTACGTTAGCAAATAAAACAACAGTAGCCTGGTTCACGTATGGCAACACGGCATGCAATGGGTCAAAGTGCATTTCACGAACCAGTACATGAGACACCCTCTGAACTAAGTGAAGTACAGCAATCCCTTATATGTGTGTGAAGTCAATTTGAAAACAGTCTCACCATTACAAGTTTAGTGCACCACAAAGCACTGACAAGCGTGTTAATTAAGTTAAATTATATTAACCTTTCATAAATCTAAGGGATCCTTATTAAACGTGTTTGTCCATGAGATGTGTTTATGTAAAAAAAAAACAAGATTTTCAAGTCTTAAATTTAAATATTAGACTTTAAAAAAATCAATCAGGCTCTAAATTAGGTCAAAATATTAAAAATGTATTTTCGCAATGGAGGAGATATTACTGCAAACCCTGCTTAATCCAAAACTGGGTATCAAACCTCGAACCAAACTGATATCAGAGACTAACAAGTAAAATTAATTTGGCACAATGTGCTTGGAAAATGTTTCATTTCTGTATTGATCACTAATCAAGGTATTGTATTGGCACTGTTAAAAAAAATATAAACTACTTCCAATTGTAATCACAAAGCACTGAAATGATTCTCTGGATGCTCCCTATTGTATCGGTGGAGAAATGGCAATAACAGATCTATAATTCAAAGCCAATGTAAACTAATGTATCTGTCTAACGTTTCACTGCATGCACTAAAGCATGCTGCACATATCACACACTCTGCTACCATGCAGGATGATGGTGTTGAGGCATGCGGGCCGCGGCTGGCAGTGGTGGTGACGGGTTTTATTCAGGTGTGATCAGGTTTGTGCAGTGGAGCGGAGCTGAGTCAGATGATGGCCTTGAGCTCCTCGTCACTCAGCTGGTTGACCGCCATGATTTTCTCCAGCTGCTCGGCATACCTTGCCTGGTCCTGCATGAAGTGTGGTATGCGGACGTTTTCCATCTGAGCCAGTGGTTTCAGGCGGTCCACGTCTTCAAACGACACCTGAACCCGCAGAGAGAGAGAGAGAGAGAGAGAGAGAGGAGACGGGATTAGCAACCAGCTGTGCTACAAATCAAGTGCCAGCATTTCATTTCACGTATTTCTGTGAGATCAGGTTGTTAAAGACACATCACTTCTTACGTCAGGTTCAACATCTACAGCTGGAATGAGCACCTTGTTAAATAATCAGTGCCTTCAGCTCCGTTGAAGCAGAAGATCATGGTCTGTTCCATCCTTGGAGAGGTTATTATATAAGCTTTATTCAGCCTTTTACTCTGTGTCTGAACTGTAACCATCTTCTGTTTCGTTAAACTTTTATTCCAAGCAACTGAATGTCAGACATGATATTGCTCTTGGCGTTACTTTCTGCTACAGTGGTGTCGTAGAAGCATTGGTAGAGAGGAGATACTGTAAGAAACATGATGTCACCAACAGGACAATCGAGGAAGGAAAGTAGCTTTTGATGGCAACATAACTGTGTGTGAGATAAACAATTCATGCACCTTCCTAGAGGACACTGTCAACACAACAAAGAGGCCTCATCTGATACTCTGATACTGAACAGTCATCATCACCACCGTATGTTGGAGTGGAGGACATTCAAGAGGAAGCTGTGCGAATATTCGGAAAGAGAAGTGCCCGGCAGTGGAGGGTATCAAGGGAGGAAGTTCACTTCTAGCACTTAGCACTTTAATGGCCGAGAGAATGAAGTTGCACTTACAAGCAGCTGAAACTGCAGCTGCTTCTCATTGAAAGGAGTTACATGGGGTTGAGGTAGTAACTGCATTTCATTATGATGCCTGATGGACTATGAACCTGGTTAATACAGGTTGTCAATAACAGCACTAACACATCTAATAGAAAGACTCGCACCGGTGGATAATCCAGGAAGCATTCATTCAATATAGCTGTTGCTAAGTGACCAGTAAATTGTCTTATAAAGCCGGATGTAGATAGTTGAGTAACTCACCTTTCCTAGAGCCATCAGCAGTGGGAAGTTGATCTTGTCTCTGTATCTCAAGATCTGCAGGATACCGTCCAGGTAGACCTGGTCTTTACTGAAGCAACCTGCATGGTGATTGTTAAAAAAAGAAGTCCAATACAAGATAATAAATGTTATTTTGAACATATCACATGTGAATCAATTCAGGTTAAGCCTAACCGTGTTGTATTGTAGCTACATTAAATGTGTAATCCAGACAAACATTGGCGGTATGCAAAATAAAACCCTCCTTTGTTTCTTAAACTTCATGAACATAGTGACCTGGCTGTGCTGTATCGGTCTGGCCCCTCTTGGCTCGGACGCAGTAGTCCCAGCGGGTGTTGGGGTCCTGGACGAAGCGTCCCAGATCGTGGAAGAGCTGGGAGAAGGACATGCGGCTGGCCTGGTAGACGGTGTAGTAGAGCAGGGCGGCGCGCCACAGCGTGGGGTCTTTCCTGAACAGGACACTGTGGATGCTGGCCAGGCCCTCCTCTGTGGGGTTCAGGGGCTTCAGGTTGTGCTTCTTCCTGCCCACAGTGCTGCTCCATGGCTGGTGGCAGTTGTTGAGGCCACGGTAATAATGTGTGCCTGGTGGACAGCCACAAGGAGTATTAACATGGTGGTATTTAACTTCAAATTCAGGCCAACTTCATTAGAAGAAACATCAATTAGATCCATAAATTGTTTATTAAAAATACAATCAGACCTTTGATTAAAGAGGTTAATGTCTTCTGATTAGCTTCATTACAGTTGAATTCAAATTATTTTTTCATTAAGCTTGTGACCTCCAGGTGCCCTACATGAAGAATACAACATAACCTCCATATGGGAGCTACTGTGCCCACCGATCTCGTGCCGCAGCATGCCATCAAGCCAGTGCTCTCGGGCAGTGGCGATGTTGACGGTCAGTGTGGGTCTGCCGTTCACCACCGTCATGGAGGCTCTGGACAGGAGGTCGTCTGTCACCTGGGCTACGATCTTTCAACAGAAAGAATTAAACATTCATTAAACATTTTTTGCTTTTTGCTGTAATTTCCACTTCCACCACTTCCCAACACTAGGGATATATCGCATCAGTGACATTATGACAACACAAACGCTATAAGATTAGCTATTGTGTTAGCCGTGTTTTGTGTGTTCATTTGTAGGAATTCCCCAGTTGGAGCTGAAGGATGTGGCCGGGAGGAAGGATGTTTAGGCCTTCTGTGTGATTGCACCTAAAGCGAGGTACTTTCCATAAATTTCAATGAAGAAGGGGACAAGATATATTAACTCCTAGTGGCGACATGATCCTATTTGCATCTACTTAACTTACTTAATCTGATTCACATAGCGAGGAATTGTGAGTGACTTGTTCTGATAGTTTTTATTTTTATTCTGCATTCAGATCATGTCCGCAAATATGTCAGTGTGATGGTTGTGTCAACCCTTTCAGATCCCCTCTGCTATACAGACGCTTAAAGAATAATTTGAGTTACTCCAAAATCACTGATGCTTTACATTTCTGTAATATCTTCTTCTATCATTTGTAGCTGGGCTCAACAAAATGCTTTAGGGGTAGGTTTTTCTTTTAGTGCAATTATCTCCCTTTATCTCTCCCGTATTCTATTTCCACTGTCTATTATGTCTAAACCCATTAAGACGTTACCAAGCATACACAAGGTGTGTGTATGTGTGGTGTAATGCGTTCAGTGGAACATTAATAACTTGATGATGTAACATGTCTTTGTTGACGGTTACATAACCACAGCTCAGCACGAGAAAACTTCAGGATGACTTCAGGCTTTTTGCAAGGTCTCACTTTTCCCTGGAGCTCTTTCACTTTGATACCCTGCTGTCTGCGGCTCTGCAATGATGATGTACAAATTCTGCACGACACAGACTGCAGTGCAGCCACAGAAAGATAACAGGCTCCAAATGACAGCTTCTTAATGACCTTTTCACTGTATGTAATATACTCTACAGTGGGAATTGTCAGAACTGTATGTATGTTTGTTGTTTTCTGTGAAAAAAATGTAAACTACAACGCCATGACAGTTTTCAAATTAAAAGCAATGCAGCTCCATTATCAAATAAGCCTGAGTCGCCAGTCCTCTTACCTCCCCCAGGCAGCCTTCCTTCTCCATGTATTTCTTGATGTTGAGCCAGACGCGACTCTTGGTGAGGAGGTTGCCCCCGGTGGCCTGCTCAAACTTCTCGTAGCTGCCATATCGCTGCAGGGCCAGCTCCATGATGCTCACTGCCTACAAGAGATGAGAAAGTCAAAATGTTAAAGCTGCATGTGGCTAATTACTGTTTTGACACCTTCTGTCGTTGATGCTTTGGACATGCAGTATTTGGTAACTTGGCAATAACTGCTACTTTATTAAAAAGAATTAGGATAAAACATTCAAGAAACACAAATGGACAATCAAGACAGAAAAAATAAATTAAAATGATGTGCGGCAGATAAGTTGCAACTTACTGGAAAATTCCCATCATCCTATGGGGTTCCCCAAGGTGCTATGCTTGGTCCCGGTCAAATCTATTTCTCTATTTATATGCTGCTGTTAGGTGACATTGACAAAAACACAATATCTAATTTCACTGCTACACAAATAAAACCCAAATGTACCCTCTCCTAGAGCCTAATAGCTACAGACTGACATATCAGCTGACACTGGATATGAATCTCATAGATTTGTTTTTCATAGCTCTCTGGTCAACAAGCTACGTAATGGAGATAATCTTTGTAAATTACCTCTGACCTCTTTTGTCCTTCAATTCCTTGTATGGTATTGTATTGTACTGACATGTACAAATACTGTTAATGTTATTTAAGACACCTCTGTGTCCTACAGTGTTTGCTAAAAAAAAAAGTATTGTGCATGCGTATCCTGAACCAGTTCATCCCGGCCACTTCCCACTTTCACTTAGTCAACAGACTCACACTGCACCAGCTCTGATCTGCCCTGACGCTAAACAGCATTGACAGCAGGTCTCTGTGGGCGTAGCGTCCAGCCTGATTGCTGCCACGTGGAGGTTGCTGACCTCAAACCAGCCAGTTCTGCAGCAACCTCATGCACCAGGGACTTTGAAGTGGATGTGATTAATGACATGTCACTGCCTCTGGGCTAAAATTGGTGGGCTATGCACTTACTGACTGTAGGTTCTTGAATTTCTCTTTGCCTGTTTTCACTTTGAAAGATACCCCTGATACTTTCAGATCAATACAGAGACTTATGATAAACCTGTGTTTGATATCAGTAAGAATAGGTCCAAAGTTGATATGTCTTTATAGGCAACCGAGGGGAAAAACATTGCACACGTTTGATGAAAGTCTCCATCAACTCCTGACAAAAATATCTGTCTCTTTAGCTGATAAATGCTCCACTATGTTCACTGCTAAATGCTGCAATGGTCTGCTGTTTAGGTTTGTAATGAACAATCAGCAGTTGAAACTAGGAGCTGTAACTTAGAATCCCAGTAAATTTGCAAAAAAATAAACAAAACAAAACCATGAGCTGAAAGATGCTAAAATGTTCCAAAGAGCTGAGGGGAACTGCAGAGTTGACAATCACTAAGAGACATTGCACATAGTCTTTTGATCCTTGTTGTCAGTGTCCTCATACAGATAGAAAGATGCAGTCCCATTGAAACACATCATTTAGCATTTAAATTAAGGTTATTCGTTGCAGAGGGTTATTGCTCTCACCCTGCCAAACAAGCCAAACAAATCATACAATTGTTCCAAAAACAAACACACCCCTTACCTGTGTCAGGAAGCGGTCTGAGGCATTGTTATGCCGGGCCAGAACAGCCGGAGAGACTGGGTTGCTGTACTCAAACTGTGGATTGTAGTTGAAGTCAGACTTGAAAAACGCGGCCTTCTCTTTCTGAACATTAGACGGCTTTATAGCTGTAAGGATGCAGAGCTTCTTGGCATTTTCCACGTCCCGTGTGATCGCTGCTTTGTGCAACGAGGGAAGTTTGGTGCGGAGGGAATTGGGGATGCCCATTTTTCTCAGGTGTGGAGCTGCACGAGGGGTCAGGCCCATGGTGCTGCCCACTATTGTGATGTTCTTTGATGGTTTAGGGTGATTGTTGCCTGAAAGAACACGATTTGTCTGTGCAGGTTTAGCTCCACTTTCCGGTGCACGCAGCTTTTTAGGAGCCACGACCGGGCGGTTTCTTCTACTAGATGTGACGGCACATTTCAGGGTTGTTTTTGGCCTCTTGTACGGGGACTGCTTCTGGTTCTTCTTCTCCTCAGCCTGCAGCAGGACGTTGTAGCTGCTGGAGCCGGTACCGAAGATGTCTTTGAGGACAGTGGAAGAAATCTTCTCCAGGTACACTTGGCTTGGACTTAGTGCCTTGTCAGCAGAGTTTAAGATGTACTTTTTGGACATTTCTACTTCGGGCCAGTGGAGTCTTTCTGAAAGAAGTAAGAGGAGAGACCAGTAAGGGAAGACAGTGAATCTGTCTGTTGCTTATTTTAGGATCACCTTCACGTGCAGACCTTTTACAAATAGCTTGATAGAGTAATCCTCTTATCAAAGCAGGATACAATTAGATCTCTTCCAATGCCAAGCTAAAAAAAAACAAGTTTATAAATATACAGTATATATACCAAAACTTGTTATCAGTGCGGTTAACTTAAACTCTAAAGTAGCAACTATCTTTTCCCACTTTTTTGCTTTTTCCTAACAATCACAATGATGGGATCTGACTCAAATAACCATTCAGTTTCATCCTGCTACGCTATCACAGAGGAAATTATTCTCATCTTGTCTCCAGAGACCGACAGTAAAGCACAGGAGTCAGGAATGCGTGGCTGTGCAATTTCCAGTAAGGTGACCTGGAACGTCATCACAGTCAGAGCTGGCACTGTGTTCGGACAGGAGCACTGAGGCAGAATCTGTGCAAACAGACAGCACCAACTAATGACCTCAACAGCACAGTAATGATCGGAGGAGCGGCAAGGACAAATTGAAGCTTCATCGGCTTGCTCGGCAGCCAAATCAAATACTATTACCTAACACATTGGCTGCGAATCTTATCATTCAGTTACAGCTGATAGGATAGGCTAGTATCATAACATGCTGTCGGCAAAGAAGTCACCAACCCAGAATTCCTGGATAGTGGGTGTGTGAACGTTCATTTTCAACAGCTACCTTTAATGAAATCTAAATTAATGAGAAAACCTGAGCATAGTTGAACTGCACAACCAAATGAATCAATGCTCACACGTCTCCACCTCATCCATCTTCATTGATCGAAAATATAAAAGCACTACTGTCAATTTAAAGCATATGATAAGAAACACTCAGCATGAGTCATCACTGTGCAAGCTCACCAGAAATCTGCACAGAAGTCTTTACAACACTAATGCGTAATGCACAAAATAGGTTATATATAATACAATATAATATTAATAATAATATATAATATACCAAATAAAAATAATGCATAAGATACAATGTAATATAAAGTAATAAATGCATTAATGCTTTTTTTATAATATATTCAAATTCTACATTTTTTGCACAATTATAAAAATGCATAATTACCTGTTACTTTAATTGACTCCAGCATCTTCTGTAAACCTAAAAAAATAAAAATAAAAATAATAAATTAATAATAAATAAATAATAAATGATCCGTGTTTATGTTGCCTGATTAAAAAAAACAAATGATTAAAGAGAATTACCTGCAATAACAACGTGTTTAAGACACAATTTAAATATCTAAATGCCTCACAGCTGAGAGGGCTTCACGCACACACCGCCTGCACCGAGGAGCTGAGCTGTCCGTGTGCGTGCGGTGCGGAGCTTGCGTTGACAGGTCTGTTTCCATGGGTACGTTCATTACAACCTCACTGCGTAATACGCGTGAACACTCATGGGAAGTGGAGTCTCTATGAGGGAAGGTGGAGAAGAACAGCAGGGTTCATTCATAAATTGTAATTTAGGACTAATTTATTGCCAATAGATTCAATTGAAGGCACACTTATATGCATTACTTATGATACAAATATGTGGAAAAATATAAATAATAATAGAAATTATAATAAAATAATAAAATAATGGGAAAATTTATATTTTTGTCTTTTTGTTACTTGTAAGTCGAATTTCTTTTACATTTTAAATTGGAATATACTTCTTTTAATGTACTCTTATTTGTATTTTTTTCGTGCATAAATTGACGGAGATTCATTCATAAATTGTAATTTAGGACTCATTTATTGCCAATAGATTCAATTGAAGGCACACTTATATGCATTACTTATAATACAAATATGTGGAAAAATATAAATTATAATAAAGATATAATAGATTAAAATAATGGGAACATACAGAATCTACAAAATAGCTTTAATTTATATTTTTTTATTTACATTACAGCATATTACTAAATTCATACTGCCATTTTAAATTGGAATATACTTCTTTTAATGTACTCTTATTTGTATTCAAAGAGATTCATTCATAAATTGTAATTTAGGACTCATTTATTGCCAATAGATTCAATTGAAGGCACACTTATATGCATTACTTATAATACAAATATGTGGAAAAATATAAATAAATAATAAAATAATGGGAAAATACAGAATCTACAAAATAGCTTTAATTTATATTTTTTTATTTACATTACAGCATATTACTAAATTCATACTGCCATTCTATGTGGGTCATTTTTATTAATAGTCTCCATGACATTTAATTCCCCACTTTTTGTTACTTGCAAGTCGAATTTCTTTTAAATTTTAAATTGGAATATACTTCTTTTAATGTACTCTTATTTGTATTTTTTCGTGCGTAAATTGACGGAGATTCATTCATAAATTGTAATTTAGGACTAATTTATTGCCAATAGATTCAATTGAAGGCACACTTATATGCATTACTTATAATACAAATATGTGGAAAAATATAAATAAATAATAAAATAATGGGAAAATACAGAATCTACAAAATAGCTTTAATTTATATTTTTTTATTTACATTACAGCATATTACTAAATTCATATTCTATGTGGGTCACTTTTTTTAAAGTCTGGAATAATTCCCCACTTTTTGTTATTTGTATTCAAGTCGAATTTCTTTTAAATTTTAAATTGGAATATACTTCTTTTAATGTACTCTTATTTGTATTCGTAAATTGTGGAGATTCATTCATAAATTGTAATTTAGGACTCATTTATTGCCAATAGATTCAATTGAAGGCACACTTATATGCATTACTTATAATACAAATATGTGGAAAAATATAAATTATAATAAAAATTATAATAAAATAATGGGAAAATACAGAATCTACAAAATAGCTTTAATTTATACATTTTGTCTTTTTGTTACTTGCAATCGAATTTCTTTTAAATTTTAAATTGGAATATACTTCTTTTAATGTACTCTTATTTGTATTTTTTAACATATTTCATTGTAAATTTTCATATATTCTCTTCTTTAATTATGTCTATCACTTGACCAAATTATTTGAATGTGTAACATACTTGGCATTAAACTGTTTCTGATTCTGGAAACATTGTAGCTTCTTTTTCTACCATATCTGCAAATCTTATGTGGTGAATGGTATACAGTTAAACCGTTAAAAACCTTAAAACTTGTCTGTAAGTATATACAGTACCAGAATCAAAAGTTCCAAACTCATCTTCTCATTCAACTACTTTGAAGAATCTAAAATATAAAACATATTCTGGTTTGTTGAGCATTTGTTTGTTTACCACATAATTCCATATGTGTTCCTTCATAGTTTGGATGTCTTCAATATCAATGTAGAAAAAAATAAAAATTAAAGAAAAAATCATTGAATGAGAAGGTGTGTCCAAACTTTTGACAAGTATATTAATTAAAGAAGAGAATTTGTTGAATAAAATATGTTTGTTTAACATAATTAAAAGAATGTATTCCTTTAAAATTTGGATGTCTTGCAAGTAACAAAAAGTAAGTGGGGAATTAAGTGTCATGGAGACTATTAATAAAAAGTGACCCACATAGAATGGCAGTATGAATTTAGTAATATGCTGTAATGTAAATAAAAAAATATAAATTAAAGCTATTTTGTAGATTCTGTATTTTCCCATTATTTTATTATAATTTTTATTATTATTTATATTCCACACTTTCCTGTATGTTGTGCATGTTGCAGATCATAACAAAGACATTCTGTGAACATTCATTTCAACCGCTTCAGCATTTTGAACACACAGAATGACTGATTCATAAAACACGTGACGTCCATGACGCAGCCATGCTGTGATTGGCTGTTCGAGTGTAAAGCACGGCTGCTTCTGATTGGTCCTCAGGGGGCTTCGAACAGTTGGCGCATGCGCAGTAGTGAGCAGCGCTGAAATTCAAATTTGAAGTTGTTTTTGTGCAGAAAGCGAGAAGAGGAAGTGAAGAGAAGAGAAGAGAAGAGCAGCGTGCCTCGCATACGTCCTGTCTGTGAGCACATAGTGCGTGCTGCACTTAAACTGCATTCTTGAACTATTAAAATATCCATCTAAAGGGAGTAACTGGCCGAAATGGATCCATTTACTGAGGTAAGCTCGGCTAACGTTAGCTAACGCAGGGTGGATGCTACTGATGCTGATGCTAATGCTAACATAACCTATTTTTCAAACTACCTTGTTTACTTCCTTAATTTGGCTTATGCTTATGTTAGAGTATAGACTTGTAGGATAATATGCAATGAATGAAATCATGTGTTTCTTATCATTATATTATATATATATATATATATATATTATTCTTAAAATAGAAATAAGCATTGCCTATATATATGTAATATTATTCTTAAAATATATTTTTAAAATAGAAATAAGCATTGCCTATATATATTATATATTATTATTAAAATATATTTTTAAAATAGAAATAAGCATTGCCTATATATATTATATATTATTATTAAAATATATTCTTAAAATAGAAATAAGCATTGCCTATATATATATATATATATTATTATTAAAATATATTCTTAAAATACAAATAAGCATTACCTATATATATTATATATTAACCTTAAAATATATTCTTATAATACAAATAAGCATTGCCTCCATTTAAGGTAATAATATGTGTCAGCTCTGGAAATGGTCCAACACTAACCCTCTTGATTTTTCTCCCTTTGCCATGATGCTGACATGCTGTATGCACAAGCTTATACAAGACATGATTCATTCCTAACAGTAGTTCTTGTTCCTCCAGTGTCTGAGCCAGAGTTTGAACATTTCAAATCCAAGCAGGAGTGGCTCATTCCTGAAGAATGCTGTGAACTGTGACTTCAGGTTTTCCACTCTGTGAAGGCGGTGCAGCTGCAGGAATGTGTTTGGGCTTGCACAGCTAACGTACAGCACAGTAAATCAAATTGTGAGGCCAAAGGAAGGGAATGACACATTAAGAAAAGAAGAAAAAAGAGGAAGAGAGGGCAAGCAAACGGAGGCCTTTTTATCTGTGGTTGAGAAGGACTGTTTTATGGGTGTGTGTTGCCTGTTAATAGTCCAGAGAGAGAGAGAGACTGTGCTGTGCCGTGCCCCTTCTCCACATATTTGCAGATCCACTAGATACTCTGGAGAGATCAGTGAGACCAAAGGAAGGGAATGTCACATTAAGAAAAGAGGAAAAAAAGGGGAAGAGAGGGCAAGCAGACAGAGGCCTTTTTATCTGTGGTTGAGAAGGACTGTTTTATGTGTTTGTGTTGCCTGTTAATAGTCCAGAGAGAGAGAGAGAGACAATGTGCTGTGCCCTTTTCCACATATTTGCATTTGCAGATCCAGCAGATACTTGGGAGAGAGAATCAGCATATTTTGGCCGATACACCGACTAATTGCAAGTCTCACAGCAACACGTGTGAATGTCAAATTCTATGGCACAACATGGTTAAAGATCAGTTTTCATGGAGTCGTTTAGCCTCACTTCGTATTCATGTTTCTTTGGAAAATAGTAGAAACAAGCTTTCCAATTGAAAATGTTGTTTTCTGCAGGTTTCTGGGCATGAAAACTATTATAAATGACTTCTGGTATAATCAACAAATAAATGCCTTTTTTGTTTTTCAAAAAAAAACAACCTATATATCATTAATGGAAGAGGTCTACAGTTTGGGTAAAGCGCTTGATAAGACTGATACTACTTTCATGTCTGAGACCGGTATTGGTTTCCTCATCTTACTTTAGGTAAGAAAGTGAATAAGCATATTTCTCAAAATGTTGGGCTATTTCTTTAAGGACATAAAGAGCAACTACAGCATGCAGGAGATTTAACATTTATGAACACTTACTTGCAAGTTGTTGGTGTTGGCAATTTGAACTGTTAAATTATTCAGGTATTCCTGTTGATGTAGCTTAGGAGCAGATACTCTGAAGCACAGTAGTAGTATTGATGTTTGACTTGCTGTGGGAGCACTCCTAAGCTGAAAGGGACATGGAAGAACATACAGAGAAAACATTTATGGTTGTGAGAAGAAAAAAACCATGGCTTTGATGAAAACATTTCTGCTGTACACTCGGTGGGGTTGGGCATAATAAAAGCAACACCTGGGCAACAATATAATGCAATCCAATACAATTGCCCTGCTACAAATGCTACTTTGTGGCAACTTTTAACACAACATGACATTTTTGTTTTTATTTAGTTACTTAAATTGTTGTTTTGTTACTGTCATCCTAATAATTAAATATTGTACAGATTTTACTATTCTGTTTGTCCTCTGGAAGTGTAAAGCAGCTATTGTAACAATGTTTTTTTTTTTTTTGTCAAACCAGAAACTGTTGGAGCGGACCCGCGCTCGCAGAGAAAATCTGCAGAAGAAAATGGCAGACAGACCAAATGCAGCAAACAGACAGATGGTCAAACGGCCCAGAGAGCCGCTGGCTGACACCAATAGTGTGATCAGTGAGCCAGTCAGCGATAATGGTATGAACACATTTGTTGGATTGCTGTCTGCTGAGACTCGTCCTGTCAGTTTGACCACTGAGCTGCAGCTACACTCTTTACTAATATTTCCCTGTCTCTTCCTCCCAGTTCCACAGGTGAACGCCAAGCCTTCTCCCTCCAAGCGCAGGTGCTCAGAGGAAAATGTCTCGGCTGCGGCCGGTGAGGAAAACCAGGAGCCAATGACGACACGAGCTGTGGCTCCTATGCTCACTGATCCTCCCACAGACAAGAAACCTCCGTCGGGGCCTGCCAGCGTTCGTCTTAGCTCCTCCCTGGAGAAGACTGCTACCCGGCCTGCTCTCCAGCCTCAGCCAGGGCAGCTGAAAAGACCAGAGCCAGAGAAAATGACTATCACCCCAACTCCTAAGCCTCCAAGCAGCAGAGATGTAGAGATGGTGCCTGCCAGTTCAGCCATAAAGGGGAACAAGGAGGACCTGGAGGAAGTCACAGCTCCACCTGCTGCTGGCATGAAGTCTCGTCTGCAGAGGCTAGCACAGCAGAGAAAGTATTGGGATGGCGATGGTACGAATATTGTTTGCTGGTCGAGATCATTTTCTTAAATTTATTTTGATTTATATCAAACAAATGTAGAATATTTAAAGACGCAATATAAAATCAAGGTGTAAAGAAGAAAAAAAAGCCTCCCACCAAATAACAAAACACAAATTAAGATAATTTTTTCCTCCTTTCCTTTTTTAAAGCAGACACGATGTGTCAAAAGAAAAATGTTGCTCCTGTTCTTTTCGGTAGTTGCCCTGTATGTTGTTGCATCAGAAAGGGTTCCTCATTTGACGTGGGTCGCTTGTCAATTCTAGTTGTAAAGGGTGTGTGCAGAATGTTATTGTTAGTCTGTGTCCATATAAAACATATTTCCACCTTTTCAGACTCCTCTGATGCAGTTCCAGACTGCACCCCCCTGTCCCCAGTGAAGAAACAGGCTGAGGTCCCACCAGCTGCCCCCACCGCGTCCTCAGAAACCCCGGTTGGGAGGAAAGGCAGACTCGCCAACCTCGCTGCCACCATTGGATCCTGGGAAGATGACCTTAGCCACGCTAACATTCCCATTGTGACTGAAAAAGAGAGGCCTGGTAAAGCTGTTCATAAGTTGGCAGTCAGAGACGCCGCTGTGGCTGCCAGCACTAAACCAAGTGCTGCAGGCCATGTGGCGGCCAGTTCAACTGCAAGCAGCAAGTCTACACCCAGCTCTCAGGTAGATTTACATGAAACTGTCTTATTATTCAGCATAAGCAGTTTTGTCTCACTGTCATTAAATGGGATATGTCTGTTTCAGTGAATTTGGCTGTACTCTAAAAAATAACTTAAACTGCAACATGTTATCCGACAATGCATTGCATTGGTCTCCTTGGTGGTAACTGAAGCAACATGCCCCTGTCAATGTAGCAGCTTTCATGTTTGCTTTGTTCTAAATGCCTAGTTGGACCCCTAAACCACCAAATTGTCCCTAGCATGTGTTGTTTTTGAATGGGCTTTTTAAATAAAACTATTGTATTTCTTCTTAACAGGTTCTGAATGGTCCAGCAAAGCCGAGCCGAGTGGTTCTCCCAAGCCCTCAGAAGGCTGACATTCCTGCAGCCAGGCCAGCACTTAGGTCAGGAACCAGTCCTCAGAAGAGTTCCAATCAGGGGGTGACCTTCCCCTCTAGTCCTCAGAAGAGTTCCAATCAGGGGGTGACCTTCCCCTCTAGTCCTCAGAAGAGTTCCCTCCAAGGAAAAGCCTTCCCATCTAGTCCCCAGAAGGCCACTCCCTCCTCCTCCACATCAGTGCCTCAAAGTCCCCTGAAGAATCAGGCCCTCTCCAGGGGTCTCACCTCCAGCCCCCAGAAGCCAGAACTCCGTGCCAAGCCAAGCACTGCTGGCCCCTCAGTTGCTCAGGAAAAGGCCACTGCAGGAGCACCTGGTAAGTCATGTTGCAATTAATTTTGGATTTATTTAATACAATTTAATACAGAGTGATAATTTAGTTAAGTCAGTCTTTTCTTTATATTTTCTTATGTAGAAGTGGCAGAAAAAGTAGGATGTGCCGTGTCAGATTTACTGAATTACTTGAAAAACAATTACGGTTGTATTATATAAAGTTAAGTATCATAAGAGATGTTTCAATACCAATTCCTGATCCAATACCAGTGCGTTAAAAAGAAAACGATATATTATTTAAATAAATGTGAAACAGCTGTATACTACTATGTTTTATAGATAGATAGATAGATAGATAGATAGATAGATAGATGGATAGATAGATAGATAGATAGATATGTGATGTTTGATTGGTTCCCAACAGGTGTAAAATCTTTTCTGGAGCGCTTCGGAGAGAAGTGCCAAGAGCGTAACAACCACAGCTCCCCATCTGGGGCTGCTTCCCAATCCAAGACTCCCACTGTAACTCCATCAGCAGTCACACCAAACACCAGACTGGTACAGGAGAGACTCAAAGCTGCCCGAGCTGCAAACACAACCACTGCTGATCTCACCCAAAAACAGAAGCTGGTAAATTATTTGTAAAGATAATTAGTTGTATACTCTTACTGTTGCCATAATACAATACTAATATTTTATTTTTTATTTTAAAAAACCAATTAATTTCAGGAGCGAGAGTCTGAGCTGGCTCAGATTCGTAGTCGCTTTCAGAGGGGGAACAACAACATGTGGAAAAACCAAGATGGAGCAGCAGAAAGCGATAAAAATACAGACATCAAGGTTGGCCAATTAGCATCTGACACTAAAATGACACACAAATCTCACAACATAGTCATGCTTTTGTACCATATGCAAGACTGTATTTAATTAAAAAAAAATTGCTTTTTAGGAACAGCTTGCCAAGCCCGTGGAGGCTGAAGTTCCCCTATGTGAGCCACAGGATGAACCCACAGCACCTTCTACTGAGTGTATCGACACACCCACAAAGTGCATTCCTCCAGGTATTTAACAATATTTCTATTTGTCTATTTCCAAATTTTTGCTCATTAAAGCTGTATGATGTGCCTCACGTAAAGAGTTAGGAATTACCATCATAATGTGCGTTCCTGACCTTTTACAAATCACTAGATTTAGCAAACAGCTGTGTATTACCTAAAACATTTGGAAGTGAAGTGCAGCTATGGCAAGATTTCAGGTCATGAGTTGCCAGAGCTGTAGATATAATTATTTACTGAAGTGTTTAGACTTAAAGTTGTTCATTTAATTTTTTTAATATGGCTTTCAATGTCACAGTTAATTCAAGAGTTTACAAGTATTGATAGAGGTGTTTAGTCTGCACATGCCTATGTGTGTATCATTTGTAATGTCTCGATTTTCCTCTTGAGTGCTCATAAATGGGGATATATAATGTTTTCTAACTCAGATTATGTGTAATAGCAGGTCCTGGCTTGATGCTCTCTCCTCCCAACTCGACCTCCAGTCCACTGAGGGTGGTCGGCCATACTGTAGAGAAAAGAACTGATGAAACCCCAGAAGAAGAAAAAGAAGAGGAAGTGGTCAAGGAGATAGAGATGAATGTGGACCAGTCCATCAACTCTGCTGTTATCAACGATCTGTTTGATAGAGCCCTGGACCAGAGTGATGATGATGATGAGGAGGAGGAGGAAGATCCTTTGAATATCTCCTCCATGTCCATCCTCACTCCACTAGCAGAGACTGTGGCTGCTGTGGTGAAGAGTCCAGAGAGAAGAATGATGGTAGGCACCAACATGACGTCTCTCTCTACCAATTATGTGTAATTACTTCCTGTTAGAGTTACTGTGAGGCAAACACAAACAAGAAACGTCTTAAGAAAAACGCTTTCTTTGTGTCTCTTTGCAGACGTCAACGCCAGCCAGCTCATTCATGGTAAAGAGCAACACTCCAGGCAATGTTTCCAAACCCAGCAAGTTCCAGAGAACCAACATCATACGGACCGCCTCCTCAGAGGCCTTGGACGACAACCACAAACTGCCATATAGGTAAGTGCTCCCATTTTGTGTCACTTGGATGCATTAGAGTTGTTTGTTTGTTGCAGGAAATCCGCATCTCATCCTCTTGGCTCTGTGTGTTCTAGCATTGATGCCTATAGGTCCACCAGGGTGAAAGAGACCGAGAGACCCACCGTGAAACAGGTGATTGTAAGAAACGAGGACGTTTCTAACAGAGGAGAGGAACCGAGAGGATCCGGTCTATCCAGTATCAAACAGAGGATGAAGGTTCGGAATAAATACTTTTAACTTTGATTCATGCCACATAGAGTGCTTCAGGAATCGGTCCTTAAACCTAGATATGAGTCAGCATATCTGTAATTCTGGTTCCTTTGTCTCAAAGTCAATGAGTTTCTTTGTAAGGGTTTTTGGTAAGATGCCTGAAATAAGGTCTGTGGCTTAAGAGATTTATACTTTTTTCCTACAATATAAAATACCCCATGACTTTTGAAGTTTTTAAAGTGAGTGAGACAAAAACGCCCTACCCTAACTATCCGCGTCACAGCTTTGTTGTGTGTACTCATGCAGGTAGTTCATTAATAACCTAACTTTAGCTTTTTACTCCTGGAGATTGCATTGTTGCTTCAAAAATCATAAAAAAAGGTGTTTCCTGCAGCACTCTTACAGTATGAGGGTTACGTTTTCATGTGAACTCTGTTATGCACTTTGGACCTGATTGACGTACAAGTTATAGTTGATCACACAGGGGGCAAACTTTTCTAACACTCTATTGTTTCTTTAGGTTCTGACAAATGACATGAACCTGCAACAGACAATCATTCATCAGGCCAGCCAGGCACTGAATTGCTGCACAGATGAAGAGCACGGCAAAGGATCCCAGGTGGAGGCTGAGGCAGAGAGGCTGCTGCTGGTAGCAAGTGAGTTGATCCAGACAGCAAACACTAGACTTGTTGTAGGCACACCTGCAAGCTTGACATTTTTATCTTTTTAGTTTTCCGATCATGTTGGCTGTTTTTAAAAGCAATTTTGGCAAGATTGTGAGTTACTTATTATATTTTTAGAATTTTGGAAGTTTAACCTTAGCTCCTATAATAAGTCTATTGTAGCCAAAGTACAGACCCATAAGGACAGAAATGTCCCCATTTAAACCTTTTTAAACATGCATTCTATTATTTCAAGCTTCCAATCTAGATCCCTGGATTCAAACTTTTTGATTTTGCCATTTTCTCATGTTTTCCCTAATACATTAATGTTGTCACATGCCAGAGTGTGAAAAACAAAATCCATCGCAATTAATATACAGAAAATAACTACATTTGGGAATGGGAAATACATTAAATGTATCATTTTATAGACATTTTTGTCTTAAGGACATCAGAGCAACTTTTTTTTAAAGTGAGGGACAAGGTTTACTAAAACTGTGTCACTAACTAATTTCATTTAGAATGTAAAAAAAGAAAAAAAAGAAATCAACACTACAAAAATAAAGAATGCTACCACTAAAGTGCTAATACATTCAAGCGTATATACATCTGCCTTGTATAATTGATAAAGCCACAATACAACAACACACTACAGACTGTCTGTATAAATTTGAGAGCCCCTATCTTTAGGATTAAGAAGTATCAAAGCTTGACTTTCTGTTTTGACTTTCTCAGCTGAGAAGAGGGAGGCGTTGAAGGCGGAGCTGGACCGTCTCAGAGGAGACCCAACAGGTCAGAAAAAGGCCTCCGCAGCTCCAAAACCTTCCAGCATGTCTGCCTCCAAAGGATCCATCACCCTGCAGGAGTTCCGTCTGCCTCTCAAGGCAGACTTTGTTTGCTCCATTGCCAACAAGCCAGGTAGGCTCAAATCTTTCACACAGAGTTTCCTTCATATCAGGGTTAACAAACCTAGATTTTCACTAATCCTGCTTTCTGAAACGGGGCCCAGTTTTTTACTAATGCTCAAAATTGTACATCAACATTTTTGTCTTTTTCTTTTTTGTGTCTTAAATGTGGACTTTAACTGGATGATAATGATATAAGTGTTCAGAATCAAAGTAATCTTCTTTTAGTTGATACTTGGTCATTTTAGTCAGGGGATCAAATTCCATGGAAGCTTTATATCTGGATTAAGTGACTGCGTATTTATCATACTAATGGTTGTCAATATTATTCTGTCTTGATTATTTCAGAGTCGACCAAACATTCCTTCTTCATGATGATTCGTGCTGGAGCAGAGAACACTGTGGCCACACCGTTAGCCAGCACACACCGCGGCCTCAGTGGAGACACCCTGGCTTTCCCCACCAAGTTCACCATGTAAATCCTGCACTGCTGCTCCTATAAAAGAACACGCATCGTTTGATAATGTCTATGATTATTAGTTGATTGGGATTCAGATGGAGCTGTACCGAATAGTTTTCAAAAATAATTTTCACTGAGGTCCAAAAAACATTTGCTCGCACACACAACTAAACATGTGGTTGTTTCATGAAAACATATTTAACACATTTATATTTAACATAATTCATTTTTTTATTACAATCAACATAGTTTGACCTTGTCAAGCTTTTGAACAGATCCCATACTGGTGTACTTGATTAAGATTATGTTGATCATGTTTGTTCTTCTTTCTCACTTTCAGATCTGATGTCTCCAGTGACTTTGGAATTGATATTGAGGTCTATAGCTTGGTGAGTGTCTTACATAAGTGTTTACAGAAACAAGAATAATGATACTGTGACCACATATCCACTATATTTAGTCTTAGTTTTTGGAAACAAAACTTCTTAACACCTTTTAACACAACCTGCAGCTATGATATTCTCTGACATGTTTTCCTTTGTTATGAAACATTATTAAAAACAAACCAAAGCTAAATAAAAACTAGCAAGCACACGGTGAGAATGAACTAAAATGAAAGTCAAAAGTTTCTCTTCAGAAAGAGTTCAGAAATTGCATAAAATTTATTTTGCCGTCTTTGCTGAATTGCTCAAGCCTTAGTTTCTATTTTTTTCACCTCCAAATCAACATTTTATTATTGAGCTGCAATCTAGAATAACTGACAACTGATTCATTATAATCTTGTGCATTAACTAATGACATCTTCAGGTGCAGAAACGTGATGTTGGCAGTGAGAAGAAGAAGAAACCCAGCAAGTCAAAGGTAAATCCCTTATTTTCCTCTTCTTTTTTTTTTTTACCTAATGGAAAACACATTTTCAGTGAATCATGGAGCTTTCTTTAATACTTAAAGTGTGTGTGTGTGTGTGTGTGTCCAGATAATATGGAGACAGGTCCATGAGGCCCATTATATGTGTATGTCGGTATGAACAGTTTCTGAATCCATCCCTCACATGTTGGTGGGTGTGCACTGTGTAGGCAGAGGGAGTCTGAAGAATGTTACTGTTTCTTTACACAGCTTCAGGTGGTCATTTCATTAAGTGGAGAGAAATGTTAACTGGCCAGCAAACGTATATATCTCCGACACAATGCTGTCACTCACATCTTTCCCTTTTGTAGCAAACATACTTTCAAATTCTTTGCTTTACTTCTATTTTTTTTTCAGGCGATCACTCCAAAGAGATTCCTCGCCATCACTGTAAGTATTTCAAATGTAATTTCTGCTTTCCTTAAAATGTTATATCAGAATGTAACTACTTCTCATCTGCCCAACATTTGTATTTTAATTTTCTGGTTTCATCTCTTGTCTTGCAGAAAAGTGTCCAGACACCAGGTATGTCAAAATCTAAAATCTAAATCCATTTGTCCCTATTGAGTCAAATGTATTTGAAGCCTTTTGCATCTCACAAAAGCTCCAAGGACGTGGTGAATTTAGTCCATGGTGTTTTTTTGTTTATAAAAGACTCAAGGGATTGATACTGAACTTGAATTAATTTGGGAGTAGGATTACAACAACAATTTGATTATTAAAAATAATAAAAGTTGACAAAGCGTGACATTTAAACATTAATTGTGTCCTCCTCGGCAGAGCGGTAACCTTCTCTGTTGTGTTACGTGAGATAGCAGTATCGATATGTAAACATGAGCCTGTCATCAATGAGTAGATGCACGCTTCGTTCTGGAAAGAGACATTGCTGTTGAATTTTTTTTAAATATATTTAAGCAGAGTATCATATAGTCTCATTATATTCCAGAGAAGACAGACAGCTCCACAGGCAATACCTCTAAAACAAGGCAACTCCCACTGAAACAATCTAGATTAATAAGTAGCACAACATGGAAATTGGAAAACTGTCCCGTTTTTAATGTTGTCTTTCTTTCTTTCTTTCTTTCTGTGTGTAGTTGTTGCCAGTCCAGGAGGCCCCAATTCTGTTCGCACCAGTAACTTCGTCCTGGTCGGATCACACAAGCTCACCCTGTCCTCTATCGGGATAAACAAGTTTCCTTTGGAGAAGGTAAAGAAACATTAATGTCACCTTTTTAAAAATCTGTGCATGTCCCTTTGTTCCACATTCTCACTTTTAGAGCACTTTAAGTTTTCTTCTTTACTCTGCATTTCATATGTGACACACAGACGGACGTTGTGCCTTAGTCTGAAGGCTTAATGTCCGTGCTGTATGTATGGTGCCAACACACGGTTCATACATACAGTCACATATATTTATGTCAGGCCTCACAGAGACTCTCAGTAACCCTGTCTGTTCTCCCTCTGCACTCATTCACCCATCTTTCTTTTAGATCAAATATGAAGGAAGTGAAAGAGAACTACTCAGTGAAATGTTTCATACCAAGGTTACTACTTACCATATTGTATTTATATATTTATTTTGTTCTGTTTGTGTGGGAAGGACGGTGAACACACCATAACAAGGAATATTCTTCACGGCGTTGTTGCACTAACATTATTGGTTCAATCTTAACATAAATGGGTTTTTATTGCCTCTCATCTCTGTCTGTGATTTTAACTTTCCTAAAAGGAACTTTGAAACATTGCAACCTTTTTATTTCTGTCTTGTGACTTTATACATTTCTGAATGGGTGAACATGATGTCTGAGCTTTTTTATTAAAGTGTCTGTACTTTTGCCTCAAGGTGCCGTTCTTGTGCCCTCTGGAGGGCCACGTCTACCTCAAGATGCAGTGTGAAGTCGGCTCCAAAGTGGAGGAGAAGGGCTTCCTGGTGAGTGCAGGCCGATCCAATCACCACCACAGATTACCTAATGCTGAGTGTGGGATTGAGTTCCTGATACTATTTCCCAATACAAATATGTTGTCACTTTAATCCCCCCCTTCTAGACGATGTTTGAAGATGTTAGTGGATTTGGATCCTGGCACAGGAGGTGGTGTGTCCTGTCAGGATACTGCATCTCCTACTGGACCTACCCAGACGACGAGAAGCGCAAGGTAACTGAGACCTTCTACAGCAAAACTGTCATTATTGAGCTTCTTTAATTTATCTAGTTATGGACAGATGGTTCCTGTTTTTTTTTTTTTTATGTATAGATATTAGTTATAGATATCGAGGCAAGCTGCGTGAGACTCCTACAGCTTTACAAATAAACATGTTTTATTGATGGAAAAGCCGGTAAGGTTAACTTGCACTGATTTGCTTTCATGAAGCTGTGGATCGCTATCCATTAGCTGCCTGCCGGCGTGTTTCCTAATACCAAGAATGAAATGAAAAGATACACACTGTGCCGTTGGACCCAAACACTAGGATCAGGAAACTCTTAAGACATCACATTTTGTGATATTTAGATTTATTTTTTTTTTTTTTTTTATACAACACAATTGTTATTTTTTGTCTGACGGAAAGTAACAATTGTGTTAGCATTGTAATGTTGGATAAATTGGGTCAAAGAAGAGGCCCAGGTGTTTATCGCTGGTTAACATATCACAGCTTTTTCTTTTCTGTATGGAGAGCTGAGGGTTTTCTCCTTGATATTCTCTTCCAGTTGATGTAAGAAACTAAAACGACAGTGTTTAAGACGAGACTAGCCTCTAAAAAGTTTGTAGCATATAGCCGTCTCCTAGTAATATGAGGTCAGATCTGAATATACATTTAACGGGGCAGTCCATAATCTAAACATCTCTGATGAGAACCAATTAAGTGCCCTCCAGTGGACAAACTCTGTAATGGTGACACTCTTTCTAAATGACTACAAACATATCTTTGTTGTTTCTGCGCTCACACCTGACCGAGTCTGACCTTTTGTATGTGACTGTTACGTCTGTCTTAAACACCTTGTATTTATTTGTTTTTGTCAGAATCCCATTGGGCGCATCAACCTGGCTAACTGCACCAGTCAGAAGGTGGAACCGGCCAACAGAGAGTTTTGTGCCCGACCCAACACATTTGAGCTCATCACAGTCAGACCACAAAGAGAGGACGACAAAGAAACTCTGGTCAGCCAGTGCCAGAACACCATGTGTGTCACCAAGTAAGTTCCCACCATTATCGTTAAGGCTGCACCATATTGGAAAAAACTGACTGTTCTTTTTCTGGGAAATACTGCAATATGAAAGAAATACAGGAATATTCACCCTAAACTTTGTAAGTTGAAATAACGGCGACCATGCATCGCTAAACACTGATTGTTTTTCTGTGCAGGAACTGGCTGAGTGCAGACACTAAGGACGAGAGGAATCTGTGGATGAAGAAACTGAACCAGATTGTGGTGGATCTGCGTATGTGGCAACCAGACGCCTGTTACAGGCCACTGTAATTACTGCGCTCTGTCACAAACAGCCCTTCTATCTTTTGGACTGTCGATATCTATATTACAAAGTGCAATACAGTATAAGAATGATTAAATGTTATCGATAATCAGACACATAAGTTCAAGATCAGAGGAGTAGTAAAATAAAGCCATTGAGACATTTCAGGACAGTATTTTGTGTAGGAGTCGGGGGTCGGCACTATATTTTTTATACGTTTCCAGACTGGTTTGATATTTTCTAATGTTTCGGGTGTTGAGTTGCCGCATTTTTATGTTAATGCCAATATTTAGTGTCCTTGACACACAATGCATGGCTTTAAATTATTTGGTTTCAAGGCTGAAATCAATGTATATAAGTTTTATTGAAGTTACAGATGAATGCTAATTTGAGGCACCACAGTTTTATCACATTTTATCCTGCATGACAGCACAGAACAATATTGATACTCTCGGAAAGTTTTTTACTTTATATATTAGCTTTCATAACTTGTGGGAAGATAAACACGTGGTTTTTTTTTTTCTTCATTGTCATGAAGTTTACCCCAGCTTTCCTTATAATTGTAATGTTAGTTAAGTGTGTATGTCTTTGTTTCAGTATGAAAGTTTGAGTTTTAGAGAACTGAGCGTAAGGTCTGTTACATAGTCTACTCTAGAACCTGATCAACACTGATTTTTATGTAAATGCATAACTATCATTTTTGATATTGGTCCAATTTTGGATCAAACTTATATTTCAGTGGATAAACCAAAGCATTTTTTTACAGTGTAAACATTTATTGTCAGTGCTCTTTGGTGGACAAACATCTGTAAGTCCCCTTAAACACATCTTACTGCAGTTTAATACATCTTGGCATATATGCTGGAACCTGTATATTTGTTTTAACGTATTGGCCTGCTTATATATAAGCCTGTTTTTATGCTTTACCTGGTGTTTTAAAAAAATGGCTCATCTACTCAAGATATTTTGTTCTATCCTCAGATTGGCATTTTTGCTGTGTGGCAATGGTCTAAATTCTCAAAGGCTGCAAACACAGTCTTTTGAAAACAATATGGCAGGCTCATGTACCCTGTACAATTTGTCAAAAAGCAGAGTTATTTATTTTAAAAGGAGACAGACTTTTTTATTTTTAGTTGCTCTATAAGGAGATGTCTGAAGTACGTGTTGTTGCGGAAAACAATGCGATCTAAAAACATTTTAGACTTAATATTTTCCCCTCACACGTCTGTGTTGCTAATGGAGTATGTAACAGACTTTTCAGTGACCCTGCAGGTGTTGGTAAATGTTATTTCAGATTGATGGATTTTCACTTCCGTCCAGGTAAAAAACAGCGCTTTTTTCATCATGTAGCTAATGAATACAAAGTACACCAGATGTGTTGTTTCTGCATACGCTCTACATATGTTTTCATCATGAGGAAGCAGGAAATATATTGGTGCTTTCAGCGGGTACTTTATCAGACTTCAGGTCTTCACTTTGTTAGGTAACTTTGTGGTTCTATGAAACTTCAATAAATGCCTGCTTTGACCAAAATGGACCAAGTTATTAATGCTTAAGTTCCTTGTGATTTTATTTACATGTATCATTAAAATGAGTGTAAAATGCATTTTTAGTTCTGAGATATTTTAATGCCAATGTCTCTTTAATATTCTAGAAAATGAAAATGGTGATTTCTGAATATTTATTACGTTAACCAAACTAATAAGCTAACGAGCAACGCCATAACCCCCATAATCACAAAGGACTGAAGATTGCTGCTGTGGTCACGTGATTCTGATGGGGACCTGCTCGTCCATATCATATCACCAATGTAATAAAAAGTCATACTTAATTATGTGGGGGAAAAAAATTAAAAGCCAGAGTATTTCATAGGAAGTTGTAAAAAAAGTAATTAAAATATCATATTAAAGTCATCGCTTTAGCCTGCCTGAAAATCCTCAAAGTAGGGAGACCAGGTGAGTTTAAGAGTCATTAATAAGAATGTTTATTTACAACGTGACAACAAAACAAATGTGGAAATCAGCAATCGGTCATGTAAGCATTTGTCCGTGTGGGAAAATGTCTGCAGCAATAAAAAACAAAACAGCAATGGCACAAGAAGAGGAGGAGGAGAGAGAGGAACTCTGAGTGAAGGTGGTGAGTTTTTACATCCGGAACCTCACCGGGCCGAGGTCTTATGAAGCTGAGGACGACACAATGATGACTCAGATCCTGTAAAACAAAGAGGAGCCAGCAAAGAGAGACACAGGTCAGCCTTGTAGAGAGTAAGGGCCATCAGAGATAGTATGTCAAGAGAAAATCATAAAATGTCATTAAAAGTCATATTCTATGTCATGAATAAGTCAGAGTATAATATGTGGAAAAAGTCATAAATTGTCAAAGTATAGTATGTCATAAAAACTTAATTGTATAGTATGTAAAAAAAAAAAAGTAATCGTATAGTATGTCGAAAAATCTTAGTCATAGTATAGAATGTTGAGAAAAATCATATTATAGTATGTCGAAAAAGTCATAGTATAGCATGTCAAAAAAATCATAAAAAATAAAAAGTATAGTATGATGAAAAAATCATTAAAAATAAAAAGTATAGTATGCTGAAAAAAATCATTAAAAATAAAAAGTATAGCATGTGAAAAAAACATAAAAAATAAAAAGTATAGTATGTCGAAAAAAATCATTAAAAATAAAAAGTATAGCATGTGGAAAAAATCATAAAAAAGTCATACTATGGTATGTCGAAAAAGTCATAGTATAGCATATCGAAAAATCTTAAAAAAGAAAAAGTGTATGTCAAAAAAGTCATAAGTCATAAGTCATAGTGTAGCATGTCGAAAAAATCTTTAAAAAGTAATATTATAGTATGTCATACAAGTCATAGTATAGTATGTCAAAGAAAATCATAAAAAAGTCATAGTATGTCGAAAAAATCATTAAAAAGAAAAAGTTTAGTATGTCATACAAGTCATAGTATGTCGAATGTTGAAACAATCATAAAAGTCATAGTATAGTATGTCGAAAAGATTCAAAGTATAGTATGTCAGAATATAATACAATATAGTATGACGTAAAAGGTAATGAAAAAGTTATATATTGAATGTCGAAAAAAGTCATAGTATAGCATGTCAAAAAAATCATAAAAAATAAAAAGTATAGTATGATGAAAAAATCATTAAAAATAAAAAGTATAGTATGCTGAAAAATTCATTAAAAAGTATTTCTATATTATGTCTTGAAAAATCATGAAAAAGACGTAGTATAGTATGTTGAGTTATAATGACTGATGAAATAGCATGTAAAAAAAAATAAAGTCGTAATATAGTATGTTATAAAAGGTTATAAAAAGTCATAGTATAGTATGTTGAAAACACTGACAGAAATATCATAGTATAATATGTTAAAAAAAAGTTTAAAAAAGTTATTATATACCATGTCGAAAAAAGTTCTAAAAAAGTATAGTTTGTCGAATATATCATATAAAGCCATGGTATAGCTTGTCGGAAAAAATGATAAAAGGGTCATATTAAAGTATGATGAAAAAAGTCATAAAGTCATAGTATATTAAAAAAAGTCATAAAAAAGTCATAAAAAAGTCATTAAAAAGTCATAAATAAGTCATATTACAGTACATCGAAAAAAGTCATAATATAGCATGTCATAAAAAGTCATAAAAAAGGCATAGTATAGTATGTCAAAAAATGATAGAAAATTCATAGTAAGTATGTGGAGAACAGTCATCCAAACATCATAGTATAGTAAGTTGAAAAAAGAAATTGTACAGTATGGTTAAAAAAGTAACAAAAAAGTCATAGTATAGCATGTCGATTTTTTGTAAAAAAAAGTCATAGAATAAATTGAAAAAAGTCCTGAAAAAGTCAAAATAGTATGTCGAAAAAAATCGTAGTATAGCATGTCCAAGAAAGTCATAGTATAGTATGTTTGGGAAAAAAAAGAAAGTCACAGTAAGTTGAATATACCATATAAAGTCATGTCAATAAAAATCATAAAAAAGTCATAGTATAGTATGTTGAAAAATGAAGAAAAAAAATCATTGTATAGCATAATTAAAAAAGTCATGAAAAAGTCACAGTATAGTACATTTTAAAAGTCATAAAAGCTTATGTCAAAAAAAGTGATACAAGTATGGAGTGTCAAAAGTCACAGTATGGCATGTCTTGAAAAGGCATAATTGTCAGAATTTCAGTATAGTATGTCATAAAAAAAATGTATAATATAGTTTTTAATAAAAAGTCATAGTATGTCAAAAAAAAATGTCATTAAAAATGTCAGTATAGTATGTCATAAAAAGACAGTATAGTATGTATTTAAAAGTCATAAAGAAGTAGGTCATTAAAAGTAATAATAAATAATGTCAGAAATTGGATATTTTGTAGATGATATTTCATAAAATATTAGCAACAGTTTTTAAATAATATTCATTGTTTTTAGATCAGGCTCATCTCCTGCCATTTTTTATAGTCCCAATATACGTAGACTTTAAGGAAAAATACCAGGTTGAGTAGCACTGCTCATGAATAGTCACTACAAAAATTCAGTGGAGTGCACCTTTAAGTAGTGAAATATTAGCATCAAGGCAGTTTTGGGTTACTCAAAAAGAAAAATATAAAGGCTTAATTGTCAAGGCAAACAAGACTCTGGAATAACTTTTCAAGAAAGCCAGTGAGATTTACCCAAGTAACAGTAACATTTCTCCAGACACTGAACGCTTAATGTTTTGCAGGTAGAACACTGTTGAGTTGGAAGACAGGCTTTAAAAAAAAAAATTAATCTTTGCATTCCCCCAACCTCACACATTAGTTTTTAAAAGCCATGATTAAAGTTTGACCTCTAAGTATTTTTAGTCACCAATAACATAAACCTGCATTTGAAGCAAAGTTCATTGAAGTCAGGTGACACAGGGTCTTTAGAATTTAGCTCTACATTGAGATTTACAGATTGCACATGCGGCACTCTGTCAGGCCTGGTTTAGAGGATTTTTGTTTGCAACACGTCTTTTACACACTAGATGGCACCAGGTCTACAGCAATATGAACACATGCTGGGCCTTTACCAGTGAAACACAGCTAAGAGGGGAAGTCAAGACACAAAACAAGATGTAAACCAAATAACTTTTATTTCAAAAACACAGATTATTCATCCAAGGACACCTGCTGCACCTATTTGAAGAAGAAGAAGATTAGAAATCAGGTTTAATCTTATAGATCAGCAAGAAATAATCAAGTACTCACCTGCAACGGTCCAAAACGTGGCCTGACCCTCTTCCATTTGGCAGAGGGCCGCTGGGGGGCCACATTGGCCTGCTGCGGGGAAGTCAGCCGCTGGGGGGCCACGTACGCCTGCTTCAGTGAAGACGGCCGCTGGGGGGCCATGTAGGCCTGCTGGGGGTCCACGTACGTCTGCTTCGGAGAAGACGGCCACTGGGGGCCACGTCGGCCTGCTGCGCGTAAACGAAGGCTGGGGGCGAACAGTCGTCTGCTGGTGCCTGCTAGGGGCTGCCAGGTGGCCACGACGGGGAAGACGGCCGCTGGGGGTCACGTACGCGTTCTACGGTGAAGACGGCCGCTGGGGGTCACGTACGCGTGCTTCGGAGAAGACGGCCGCTGGGGGCCACGTCGGCCTGCTTCGGCGAAGAAGGCCACTCGGGGCCACGTTGGCCTGCTTCGGAGAAGAAGGCCACTCGGGGGCCACGTTGGCCTGCTTCGGAGAAGAAGGCCACTCGGGGGCCACGTTGGCCTGCTTCGGAGAAGGCGGCCACTCGGGGGCCTGCTTCGGAGATGTCAGCTGCTGGGGGTCCACGTACGCCTGCTTCGGAGAAGACGGCCGCTGGGGGGCCACATCAGCCTGCTGCGGGGAAGTCAGCTGCTGGGGGGCACGTAGGGCTGCTTGAGTGCCACGTAGGCCTGCTTCGGGGAAGTCGGCAGCTGGGGGCCACGTGGGACTGCTTGAGTGCCACGTACGCCTGCTTCAGTGAAGACGGCCGCTGGGGGCCACGTAGGCCTGCTGGGGGTCCACGTACGTCTGCTTTGGAGAAGACGGCCACTGGGGGGCCACGTCGGCCTGCTGCGGGGAAGTCAGCTGCTGGGGGTCCACGTACGCCTGCTTCGGAGAAGACGGCCGCTGAGGGGCCACGTACGCCTGCTGGGGGGCACGTACGCCTGCTTCGGTGAAGACGGCCGCTGGGGGCCACGTAGGCCTGCTGGGGGCCACGTACGCCTGCTTCGGAGAAGACGGCCGCCGAGGGGCCACGTACGCCTGCTGGGGGGCACGTACGCCTGCTTCGGTGAAGACGGCCGCTGGGGGCCACGTACGCCTGCTGGGGGTCCACGTACGCCTGCTTCGGAGAAGACGGCCGCTGGGGGCCACGTAGGCCTGCTGGGGGTCCACGTGCGCCTGCTTCGGAGAAGATGGCCGCTGGGGGCCACGTGGGACTGCTTGAGTGAAGACGACCGCTGGGGGCCACGTAGGCCTGCTGCAGGGAAGTCAGCTGCTGGGGGCCACGTACACCTGCTTCGGAGAAGACGGCCGCTGAGGGGCCACGTACGCCTGCTTCGGTGAAGACGGCCGCTGAAGGGCCACGTACGCCTGCTTCGGTGAAGACGGCCGCTGGGGGCCACGTAGGCCTGCTGGGGGCCACGTACGCCTGCTTCGGAGAAGACGGCCGCTGAGGGGCCACGTACGCCTGCTGGGGGGCACGTACGCCTGCTTCGGAGAAGACGGCCGCTGAGGGGCCACGTACGCCTGCTGGGGGGGCACGTACGCCTGCTTCGGTGAAGACGGCCGCTGGGGGGCCACGTACGCCTGTGGCTTTTTCACACTTCCGTCCTTCTGGTCAGCAGGTTCTTTCAGTCGTCTGATAGCGTAGCCACCAAAGTGTTGAGGGATGTTGTGGGTTGTAGTCGGGGCGAAGTGCTGACCAGAAGTCTCCGACCTGCTGGTCCCAGAGGAAGGGAGGTTACCGGCTCCCTGCGTCGGGTTTCTGCTTTTCCAGGACGCTTGGAGAGAACTCGTACTGCTGGGGATCTGCTCAGTGGAGGTGTAGCTTGAGAGAGTCTTTCCACTGTGTGGCTGGAAATGTGAAGGTGTAGAGGCTACAGAGCTACGACGTAAAGGCACTCTTCTACCAACGGCACTGGCTGATGTTCTCGTCCGAACAGGGATTCTGTTTGGTGCAGCAGCATCGGTGCTAGAAAAGCTGGAAGACTTCATAGACCTAAAATAACCGTTTTGTCCAGAGTAGGCTGGAGTTTCAGCAACAGCTGGAACTTTTTGTTCTGCTGCCTGGTGGGAGGCAGATTTAAAGGAGTACGTTTCCCTCGGACTTTGAAGAGATTCAGAACTGCTTGACTGATCTATACCAGTTCTTGGTGAGCCCTGCTGGACTGGCCAAGTTCTCGTCTTGCTAATCGGATTTTGAGCGTACTTACTAGCAGTACTAGCACTAGCAATAGGAGTAGAGAGTCTGAATGGCTGCTTTTTTGGCATCTTTTGCACAGTTTCCTGATTCAAGTTAGTCGTTAGCCAGTTAGGTTTTGACACCGAGCTTCTCAGCGCCAACCTGACTGAAGCATAGGCACTATCTGGTTGAGAAACAGTTTGTGTGTCGCCACTACTGGGAAATCTCTGACCATAACCACCGCTAACGGCTGTGTCTGTGTTGAGGCTACTGCTCTGGGCCGAGCCGGTAGAAACAGAAGACCGTCTGAGTTGATTCTGGGGATAACTGCCAGCAAATCCACCACCATGTTGCAAGAAGCCAACATTTGCGATGCTGTTTTGTCTCTGAGCTGCAACAGAAACAAGAGTATAAATCCACAGCTAGGAAATCACACCAATAAATGATAGCAACATCCGAGTTAGTTGCTCACCTTGTTGAGCCAACAAACAGCACACATGCTCTGCTTGAACTAAGCAAATCAGCAAGATCCTGCACAAAAATACAAGACATCCAGTCACAAATGGTACAGAAACTCAACAAATACTGAGAATAACTGCAAATACTTACCCCAAATTAACTCCACAAACCATTTTTATGTTCAAAAGCAAGCAGCCTGGTCAAAAGAAACAGCAGCCCAACTACCCTGAAGCTGCTTGCTCTGTCTGTGCATCAGAAGGCTAGATTTTATTGCAACCTGCATCCAATTGCTCCCTAATTAACAGGTGCCTGCTGTTGTGGTTTCAGGGTGACTTTCAGAGAACAGTTCTGTTGATTATCTTACTTCCTGCCATGATCTGTTTTCAAATCCTGTGTTCATATACAAAGAACTGTAGGGTAAAAGCTTTAGTTTGCTAAAAAGAACCTTTTTTTTAAACACATATAATGAGAGTGAACATTTCTAACCCACTTTGTTACGCTGAGCTTTCTCCTTTTCTCTGCATCAGGCCTGACCTTGGGAAACATCGTATTAGTCTTGACGGCCTTGTTAACATTATTAATGATGAATCCTGTACCCCCCGACGCTGAACAGACCCAGGCGGCTCACTGCAGTAACGATGCAGTCGACCCTAACTGTGACAAACAACACATCAAGATCAGCGTGCTTCCACCTTCTGTTTGCGGAATATAAATCACATACTGTAAAACCCACACCACAATCTCCACATCGTACATTCCAATTTCATTTGAATTATGTTTAAACTACCGTGAGGAATGATAAGCAAGATGCACAATGTCAAACCTTGCGTGTGTGAGTGTGATATCAGCAGCTTCCTGTGTCTGTTTGACTGATCTGAGACCATGTGGGATGCGCCACGTGAAAATGACCCCTTATACCGTCAGTGTAGGTGACACACACACACACACACACACTGGCACACTGGCACACAAGCACACACACACACACACTGGGACACACACACACTGGGACACACTCCCTGGTAGTCTGGCAGGTGTGAATCTTCTTCCCAGACTGTGCTCGGTCAATAATGTTCATTAGTGACACTCCCCTGCTGCAAGAAGAAGCATGATGCAAGTGCACGACAAGTGCATCTGTCACTCTGTCCTACTTCCCCAAGAACTGTATGGGCCTTCATCAGGTACTCTTCTTGAACCATGGTTTATTAAAAATGCGCAATCTGTTTTTTTCATCTTTAAGCCACATTCACACGGGCGTCCTGTGTGAGCAGCCATAGCTAGTTTCCTCCTCTCCGCCGTAGGAGTGACACCTCGCATGCGATGACCAGATGAGTGTGGTGGCTTAGATCAAAGACACAATTTCCTGTCAGAGGAAATAGCACAGAGGATTGTTTTTCAGGAACAGTTTCCTCCCTTCTGAATTCTTTCCATTAGGCTTATCAACATTCATATGAGCTAGACATTAAAAGCAAAGTGAAAGTCCTGCATTGGAATCAGCAAAAAACATTCCTGATAACACAGGCATTAAGAAAAGAAAAACGCAGACAAAACACGGAAGGGTAACATAAATCAAATGACAAATGAGATCTATTCATCAAAGTAGGCGACTCTTTTCTCCTTGTGGATGATCTCTCTCATTTTAATGTAAAAATCTGCCTGCTTCATGTCTCACAAGTGCACTCACTGAGACACTCACTGTTGGATCTGCACAGACCGCTGACCCGTGGACGAGTAAAAGACATGCTCATTTGAGGAGCCTTTCTCCTGTAAAGGTTACTCTGTGTCAGGTTCCACTCTGCTCAAGAGCTTTCTGCACGGTAAGATATATTTGTAGCCACAAAAGGGGGTCGTGATGGAGGAGAGAAAAACGCAGCATCGTCATATAATGTATGTGCAGAGCTGTGCAGGACACGGGGACATTCATGAGCAGGGTCAGTAACACAGCTGGAGACCACGTTTACACTAAGCCACTTGAATATGAAAACACATATTTTTCTCTCCATTTTGGCTCCAAGCCTATAATTCTTCACTGTGCTATCATTTGAAAAACTGCAATATCTCTGTGATGCAATATATCAAACTCAATGTTTACCTTACTAGATTTTTTAGGAGCAAAATTGAACTTGCACAGGTGTATGAAACTACACTTTTGGTCATGTTTTAAAGGCTTTCTACCACATTTTATATTGGTACATTTAGTGCAAGACTCATGTCATCCAGATGCACCACAGAGTGAAACAGGAAGTCATTCCTACCTCACTGTCCTACCTCAATGTCAGACACTACGAGCCAATAGACTGGCCCTTGGATTTCACCCCTGTCAGCATATTTATTTATATCTAAACTGTGCAAAAGTGACTTAACTGTACATTAATCTGAGCAATAATTAACTTTTGCAATGGCGTTAATTATACTGTACATTTTAAGTAATATTCTTATTTATACTATTGCTGCTAATGAAAGACAAGGAATTTTAGAACCCTGTAAGAGCGTGGCCTCTTCCAAGGTGAGCAGTCAGCATCATCTCCTCAAAGTCCTTAATGTAGCAAGAAACTGTGAAATTAGAAAAAGGCAGTCAGCAGATGGTGTCTCCAATCTACCCTTTGGCCTCCGAACCGTTCTTCTCCTTCTGACCAATCAGGTGCCTCAGATCCCTGTTGGGTGTGCCGGGCCCCCTCCTGCTCCGGCATCTGGTCCAGTATTTGAAATAACGAAGGTAATAATAATGAGCTTAAGTCTCCGCCCTCCAGGAAGGCGAGAGGTCAAACTACCTATGGAGAGTTCACACCCAACACATTCCACGAGCAGCTCGAGGATCCATCATCAGGGAGGCTGCTCTTTTTGCGCCTCAGTTTGAAAACTAACATTGATCTGAAGCTAAAGTTGAAGGACATAATCAAGTCTTTAGATGTAGGTATGCTCATCATTTCTATTGGTGATGATCATAGTTCTTATCAAAGTGATCGCTGAGATCTGGGAACACGGCTACATCACTAAAGCAAAGCCAACTGTTTGGCCAGATTGTCTAAACCACTTTTTTTTCTCAAGGTAAAACAGAAAGTGAGTACACCCTAGTATAGGTGTCTCTAACAAATGCATTTGGCAAGCCTGGTGGCTTGTTAAAATCTAATCAACTGGCTGCTCATTACTGTATGGACTTATTTTAGCATGGCTGCTCCAAACTCTCAACAATGAAGGTGTTGCGTCCAATGTTGTAATTGTTGATAGGAATGATGGCCAAAAGTACTAAAATAAGTAGTCATACAATCAGAAATGTTCTTTTAGACTGCTATTTATAAAGCTACATTATTTGTTATTTTTGGCCCACTTGAAAGCAGAATAAACTGTAAACCTGCCAGCATGCTACAGCAAACCATTGCTTTTTAACAAATCCAGCAGACACGGAGCAACCTGAGAATGTAAAGCTAAGGTTGGCAATATAATCTGGCCACCGGCATATGTAAGTCAATATGGACTCTCGTTTTGGCTCTGGTTTGGTCTCCACAGTGATGTCACACATTGGTTTGTGGACTGCATTATAAAGCCTTAAGTTTGATACTTTGGCCATTGCAATATTGGTTTTTAGCCTTCATCATCTAGATTTTTTACAACCAAAACAGTCAAGATAGGGTGGATCTAATTACAACCGAATGCCGAATAAGGTATTATAAGGTGACCTAAAAGGTTAAAATTGACTTTCATGAACAGAAAACACAATTAGAAAAGGTTAAAGTTGTAAAACGAAGACATGGACAACTCCCAGACGGGCTTCAAGGTGCTAGTGACCTGTCAATCACAAGGTAGCCACGACCTAAAGCATACCCTGCTTTATCGTCTATTTAAAACTAGCGACTGAGACCATAGTTGATGAACCAAAACTAAAATTGCGTGCCAGAAAACCAACTGCAGAGTTGGCTGTGAGTGGTTTCATCACTATGAGCAACATTTCTCACATGTAACACTTTTGATCCATTGTTTCACAGCTTTGAAATTCTCATGAAATGTCTGCTGCTGTTACTGGACTTAAAAGCAGAAGAAAACAATTAGTCAGCTTTGAAATTAAGTGATTGTATATTAACTATTGAAGGGGGATTATTTACTACACACACATCAGGCCAGACATATTGTATTTGCCCGGCTCACTGCTAAAAGCGAATCCGACTCATTGATCCAGAGAGAAGATGATGAAGTAGTGCAGGAGTTGTGAGTATATTGTCCTTTAAAACGGATGAAGGCCATCTGTAATCAACCAGCTACAGAGGTCTTATTCCTTTTTCTCTGAGAGGACCATAAGAGGAACTCTTTAATGAATCATGGTGGGGCTTATTATGACTATGACAAAACAATGGAGGGCTTGATTAGGTTTTATCGCAATGGGAACAATTCTTTGTTATACTTTGCTGTTTTCCCTTGCGGATCTTTGCCAGAAGATAAAGCAGAGAGTTGTTTCCTTTCTTTTAGATTTCATCACATGAAGTAAACCTCAGCTTCAGAGTTTGAGAGAATGAGGCAGGATGGGACACAGGGAAAAAAAAAATCTAGTCTCTCTAATTGAAAACTCCCAAACCTCCATCTCCTATAAACAACCACAGCAACAACAGAACAAAACTTCTGAAGAGCCACATTGATCGAGGGACTGATTCTTGGACAGCGGAGCCCACAACAAGGCTTCAGGACACTCTCTGCTCTGAGGCCCAGAGGAGGGGAAGTCGCGGGGGTTGGAGGTGATGGGGGGGCTATAAAGCCTGGCAGAGCCGTGCTGCTGCTCCATTTACAGTTGTAGTTGACTCTGAGATCAATGGAGAAACAGTCCTGAGGACTTCAGAGGGAAGCTGCATTGTTGCGGTGGAGACTTTTACATCAGCCTTTCATTCATACGAGACAGGACTCTGTTGAGAGCATTTGTTTCTCATTTTCCGCTGCTCTGGGGATCCATTGCGGTTAAGCACCAAGAGGTTTTTGTTAACATTTCACGAGCATAAAGAATCCCATTTTGACATGTGAACACATACAAGTTGTTCAAACTCTGTGGTGAATATACCCAAATGGGAATGATGGATTATACAATTAAATGAAAATTAGATCTATTTGCATTGTGAGTTTGAATTTAATTTGATTTCTCAACACTTTTTTTTAAGGAAATTGAAACTTTGATTGCTGTTGTGCAGATTTTCCCCGTTTTCTAAAAAGAGGATTAAACTGTTTTTTATACATGTGGAAACACACCCCTTAATTGACAGCAGGATAATTGCTTTCAACTTACCTATACAGTTCAACAATTCAGTCTCTGATGTAGTTTGTACGGTTTTTTTCTAAACTAAGCAAACATTCAAATGTATTTCCGGATCCATAACGCCATGATGTTGGGCACTGAATCTGTTATGTTTCTGTGGCTTTCACCTACTTTCTGAAAGCTTTTAACAAGGAAGTAAATATGACAAGGTGTGTTGACATTTCTTGTTGAGAATTTTGGATACAAACTCTTTTTTTGTATCTAGAAAGAAGCCAGAGACCATCTGAATACAATTTTAACAAATACCATGATCCAGGTATGTGTGTGCTGTCTGCTACACCCTTTATAAAGGAGATAAATGGGTGTCCAGTTGGCTTTAATGGATAACTCCAACTACTAACAATTAGTCACATTGATCAAGTAAGCAGCAGAACAATGGGTTATACCCCGCTGGAACCACTTACTTGGTTAAGTCACCACCTACACTGACCATACTGGTTTGGCATGATGAATAGGCAACATTAGGACACTGGGACAATGAATTCATTGATCTCAAATTGGTTCATTGTTTAAAAAAAGGAGAAGGAAGTGATGGGAGACTAGACTTTGCTTTACAGTCCTGTGCATGGTTTGGTCCTAAAAGAAGGAACCCAAATGTAAAGCAGAATGTATCAGATGACTGCGTAGCGATGGCGAATGTAAATGATGACATGTGTCCTGAGTTGAGAGAGAGACAGCTGTATTTGTCATACCATGCCAGTGGAGGGGAGTAGATGCCACTTTGTCTCCGTCGTCATGCTGCTGACTGTTGTGGTCTCGTTTTTTAACATGTTCAATTCCTCACAGATGTGGTTGCTCACTTTTAAGGCATATTCCCTATCACGGCCATTAAACCCATGTAATGGCGCCAAGATGTTCTCGGAGACAGGAGTCGTATAAAAAAGAACAGCCCGCTATGTTCCAGTGGGACATTCTCAACACTGAAAAGAAATACTTTAAATATGAATTTTGACTTTTGCAATAGCTAAAACCACATACAGCAACATAAAGCTGTTAAAAGTTTTTTAAACTGCTTCCTTGAAAGAAACCGCAATGGTGAAACATATGACTTGTGGGAACACAAGACATAGCAAGCACAGTGTGAAATAAAGACGTGATCTTTTAATCTGATATGTGCAACATACAGTCTAAGAGAACACAGTAATTGGAGCAACTTCTCTGTTTTTTAACAAGCCTCCTCTTTTGCACAGGGAGTAATGGAGGACGTCTGGATGCATTTGCAGGGTTCCTCTCTTTTTCATTGCTTTCCTGCTGAGACAATCTTGCGCAGCCTATAGCAAACAGACCATATATCTTTCAAACAGCCAGACTCATAAAAAGACAGGAAAGGCACTGGTCCTAATCCACACTTTAATGAGCCAAAATGGAAGTAATGACATCCAGGGAATAATCTTTCTTTTCTCTGCTCCACCAATTGACACCAATAACCCGTGGCCGGCCTAATGCCCCGGTTTGTGACACGTTGTGTTGTAGGAAAGATAAAAATTCTCCTGGGATTTTCTCCCAAAGGCAATTATCAAGAACGATGACGCTTTAACAATAGCTGGATCAGAGCGCTCAACTTTGTCATCATGAGTGAATCCTATTATGCGGCGGCACAATGGCCGCCTGTGGAAACGGAACGAGGATGGGTATCACAAGGCATATTTTAGCGCCGGAAAACAAAGCTTATTTTGAGGAGTATCGCCATCCGAGCCGCCCTTTGTGTCAGCGTCAGGGCCTCAATTGTTTTCTCCTCTGCGAGTAAATGCCCGGCTTAATGTGGTTCGGCAGCTCAGAGAAATAAAAACCACGGAGTTAAGTCCAAATATTATGAATACAGCTGATTACATTAAGGCTTAATGAGTATACAGACATTGTGATTTTCTACAGCTTTATTTTGTCATCACACATGCAGTAAAATGTCTCCATGTTATGAACATTTCTGGAACAATATTAAAAGGAGTTTGGAGAACATCTTGATAGGATGAAGATGCTACTTTGGCTTTGAACTTTGAGAGGCTTTTTATCAGACAACTTCAGGCCTCCTTTCATCCGTCCCCTGTTCAAAATACTTAGATATCCAGCAATTTGGACAATGAACACTTTGAGGAATTGCAGCTTTCCATCCTCTCTGTCTCACTTTGTAGCATCATAAGGCCACAGAGAATTGCTTTTGTCATGTAGCCATTTAGAAAAAAACAAGGACGACACATGTGACATTTGAGAAAAGAGGACTTGAGGATTCATGCAGGTTATAAGTTGATTGACTTTAAGCATGCATGTAAAATGGAAGGCTTTCCATTTGCAGATAAATACATTCATTGACATACACCTCCGGATTTAAGTGTTACTCTGAGGAATTGCTCTTAGAAAACAATTTTTAAACATCTTTCCTGGCAAAAAAATCGAAGGTAGAGAAAACCAAAATGTTAAGAACATCTTCTTCCTTCTTTTCATAAGGCTCACTCCTAAACTGCTGAATGAAACAATGCAGCTGGTGTTTCAGAATCATCTGTATCTTATCACTGGTGAAAGAAAAAAAAAAAAAAAAGAAAAGTCTCCTAAACAGAAAAACGTGGAGAAGCCAGAGTTTTCTTTCAAAGAGCCTCCAGAGCGGCTGTTGTCTTTAAGGAGGGAGGGGGGGATTGCTTTCAGCGGCCTCAGCCCAGGACTGGTTCTCATCATTTTGACAATAAAACTCAAGCAGTTGAAACAAAGCAACGGTTCTTGAAAGAAAAAAAAAAAAAAAAAAAGAGAGAGAGAGAGAGAGAAAAAAAAAAATGAGGGGGCTAGGAGATTTCCGCTGGTCTGCACTGAATTGTCCTCCTTCTTCAAATCCAACAGCCAAAGAGGAGCAGAGTGGCGATTTTAAGGGAAAGCTTTGGAAAAAGCTTTGGGGGGGCTCAATTCCTCTGTGGCACCCTGGGGCTGAAGGACGCAGCGACCAAAGGCTTTGGAATAGTTCAAAGATGAATGAGTGATTGTGCTTTAAATTCCCAGAGGTTTGTTGTTGTTGTAGTGTCAGGGGTTTTATTGCAGCATTTTGTTGCTTCTTTTTTTTTTTTTTTTAAACAAGCTAAATGACTGACGTGGAGTAGTGAATAGTTAAGTTCAGAACACTCTGATTAAGAAAACAATACCTCTAGCTGACTTCAGGCACTTGCTGTTTTTTGTGTGTGTGTGTGTGTGTGTGTGTGTGTGGACATAAAGAGCAGGCATGAAAATAAGAAATGTCAGTCAATATACTCCCTGTTCAACATTCATGTCCATTTGACTCGTGTAATGAGTGCATGCTTTAAACAACAAGGCTGAAGGATTATTAACACTATTGTTTATATTTACAGACAAATCTGTACACTTTTTACATTTTTTTTGGTCTACTGATAAATGCAATAGAAAAGAGTCACGAGAAAATACACCCGATGCGATTGTCCTCTCACACGTCAGCGCTCGAGGAGACCTGTGATAACCTGGGGTCAGAGTCGATCTCGAAGCGGTAGTGGTAGCCCTCCAGCACCTCCGTGCAGGCGTCCCGCATGTCGTTGATGCGCTTCTTGATGCCCCTGCGGTTGAGATAAAGTACAAAAAGGAAGACGAGGCCTATGAAGCCCAGGACGACGCCCAAGAAGACGTAGGAGGTCTGCAGAGCGAGGTCGGCCCCTGCACCCCACTGGTGGCATCCCAGAGTCAACGAGCCCACAGCGAGCATGGACGTGTTCCTCATGCTGGCGGGGAAAGCGCACACAAGGTCCTCGGCATCGCTAATGCGTCCCTGCGATCTGTTGAGCCACAGAGCGAAAGGTTCGATTCCGCACGAACACGTGAACGGGTTTTCCCCCAGCAGAAGGTCCGCTCCGGACAGGGAGTCCAGCTCTCGGAGACCCTCCTCGGGCACCGTCTTGAGGGCGTTGAGGGTCAGGTCCAGCTCCTCCAGACGCTCCAAACCCGAGAAGGTGGCGTTGTGGATGGCCACCAGGGAGTTGTTGGTGAGCTGGAGCCGCAGCAGGTTGCTCAGGTGGGAGAAGATCCGCGAGGGGAGATAGATGAGGCCGTTGTGAGAAAGGTCCAGTTTCTTCAGGTTCCCCAGGGAGCTCCAGCGGAGAGACGTGGACAAGTCCATCACCGACGAGTGGTTGTAGAGGGCTCGGCTCAGGTTCAGCTCCCGCAGAGACTGGTTCTGCACCCTGAAGGCCTCGGGGTGAATCACTGACAGCTGGTTGTTGCTCAGATCCAGGGAGCGGAGGCTGCGGAGCCCGGCGAAGGTTAGGGATTCCACCTCGGAAATTCTGGATTTTGAAGAGATCAATGAGAAATCATTCACACTTTAATATCACATATAGGGAGCAAGAGAAGTGGGGGAAAAAATGATATCTGCAGACATAAAAACAGGATTAATTAAGTCTTGGATCAAAGCTTGAACACAGTTTTTATATTAAGTCAATTTAATTACGCTTTGAAAGTCTGCAAAGCCATGTGCCATGTAACCAAAATGATTTAATATTTCAGTAACAATGAGACACAACTGATGACTGAAACTGTATTTTGCTATTGAAACAAACTGTTCTATCTCATAAGAATCATTTGTTTTACATTACATTACATTACAGTCATTTAGCAGACGCTTTTATCCAAAGAGACTTACAATAAGTGTATTCAACATAGGTATTCAAGAGAACTACTAGTCACCAGAAGTCATAAGTGCATCTCCTTTCTTAAACAAGCATCTAAGAGCATAAACCAGAGCAAAAGTACAGAAACAAACTAATACGAATACAATAAGTGCAACAAACTAATACGAATAAGTGCTATAAACTAATATGAATACAATAAGTGCAACAAACTAATATGAATACAATAAGTGCAACAAACTAATATGAATACAATAAGTGCAACAAACTAATATGAATACAATAAGTGCAACAGACTAATATGAATACAATAAGTGACTAATATGAATAATAAGTGCAACAAACTAATATGAATACAATAATGCAACAAATAAGTGCAATAAGTGCACTAATATGAATACAATAAGTGCAACAAACTAATATGAATACAATAAGTGCAACAAACTAATATGAATACAATAAGTGCAACAAACTAATATGAATACAATAAGTGCAACAAACTAATATGAATACAATAAGTGCAACAAACTAATATGAATACAATAAGTGCAACAAACTAATATGAATACAATAAGTGCAACAAACTAATATGAATACAATAAGTGACAAACTAATATGAATACAATAATGCAACAAACTAATATGAATACAATAAGTGCAACAAACTAATATGAATACAATAAGTGCAACAAACTAATATGAATACAATAAGTGCAACAAACTAATATGAATACAATAAGTGCAACAAACTAATATGAATACAATAACTAATATGAATACAATAAGTGCAACAAACTAATATGAATACAATAAGTGCAACAAACTAATATGAATACAATAAGTGCAACAGACTAATACAATAAGTGCAACAAACTAATATGAATACAATAAGTGCAACAGACTAATATGAATACAATAAGTGCAACAAACTAATATGAATACAATAACTAATATGAATACAATAACTAATATGAATACAATAACTAATATGAATACAATAACTAATACTAATACAATAAGTGCTAAGTGGAAGGCTCAGGGTAGCACTTCTTGTCTTCCCCATGCTCTGCAGGACTACAGCCAGCAGCAGACTCTTACCTGTTATTGCTCAGAGACAGGTTGGTCACATTCTCCAGCCCTCTGAACGACTCCGGACCGATCCGACCGATGAGATTCCCGGTGATGAACAGGTTCCTGGTGTACCCGGGGATCCCGGCGGGGACGCTCCGCAGCTCTCTGGAGACGCACTTGACGGTGTGAGCCGCCTCGGAGCACTCGCAGCGCGGCGGACACGACGACGCGTACACGGAGCCGAGCAGAGCGCACAGAAAGACGCACTGTGCCAACAGATCCAGCATGGTGGGGAGAGGATGAAGGGAGGAGAAATACGCACAGGGGAGGAGAGGAGAGGGGAGAGAAGGAGAGAAAACACACAACACCAGCACAGATGGAACAGGATCAGCTCCTCCGGTGCGTCATTCTCCTCCGTCGTCCCGGTTGGGAATGCGCCTCAACTTTGCATCTCTGCAGAAAAAGAAGTGTGTGGCCGGGAGGCAGGGGTCTGATTTCCATGAGAACAGAACTGGGGGTCGCTTCTGATCAGAGGAGGAGGAGGAGGAGGAGGAGGAGGAGAGGAGGAGGAGAGGAGGTGTTTGATCCCTTTTGCAGTGGCGGAGCGGGGCGTCGCTTCTTCTCCAACAATGAAGTTAAAAGGATGATCTGCGGGGAGGGGCTTCTCTCCTGTCTGCTCCCCTCTCTCTCTCTCTCCAGAGTGGGCTGAGACACTTAACAGGCACGAGAGAGAGGAGGAGGAGGAGGAGGAGGAGGAGGAGGAAGAGGAGGAGAAAGTGGTTCTGGGCTCTGGTATTTACCATTACGCGCGCCAAATATATCCTCTTGGCGCAGGTACTCACACACCTGAGCTTATGATGTGGAAATGTGCAGCTAAATATTGTAAGAAATCTGTCTAGACCACATGACACTAATACACTAATACAATAGTTACAATATTTATAATAGTTTCTGTCTGTATATATATAATATTTCAGTTACTGTGGATTCTCTACTGTTCTTTATTGCTCATTTGCTTATTTATAATACTTATTTTGATCTTGTTTTTTTTATTTACTATGTCTCTTGTTTTGCACTATCCTCTCTGCTGCTGTAATCCTGTACATTTCCCCGCTGTGGGACTAATAAAGGATTATTTTGATCTTATCTTATCTTTTCCCATAAAAAAATGTGACATTAAATGCATCAGTTACATCAGTTTTCTTTCTGTGTTCTCATTGTCTTGTTTTATTACTCTTCTTTTCTTTTATAAAGAGGTGTTTTTTTTTTATGATAATTGCTTTGTCTTCTCTCTTCACTAGTTGGTGGATTGGATGTCCCTGGTGATTCCCACCTACCAGGTGGTATGGTAAATGTGGGGGCCACGGGTGTTTGGGGGGCCAGACTGAAGCCTTTCATCTCCCTCCTCATGAATGCTGTGATGCTCTGCAGGATAATAGCCAGTGAGTGGGACTTTTGGCCACTTGATTAGCAGAGTATCAAAGCTGGGACGTCTTCCCTTCCTTAATGTTTATTCTGACAGCTTAGAATGATTATTACAGGAATCTCTTCGGAGTGTATTTATAGAAACGTCAGGAGGAGGAGGAGGAGGAGGATGGGGGGGGGGGACTTTTGTCTTTCATGGATCAGAGAGCTTTGATATCCCGACATCATCCCTCCTGCTGACAGCCTTCATGAAACACGAGTGTCATAATTCAATAAAGGAAATACAAGTTTAAAAAAAAAAAAAAAAAAAAGGGCCACAAATTTTCTACAATAATAGACATCTTTATTTGTATTATAGCTGTAAGTGATCAACACATTCAGAGTTCACACTCACTCACTTTGCAGGAGTCTTAACATTCCTCGTGGGCGATATGATCTGCCGCATAAAAGATATTTGAGGGGATTACAGAAACAAAGGAGGGTTTGCAGGCTGGTATAAGGATATATGGATAGCGGCACTAATAATAGCATCCCAACTGTCTTTTGTCAGCGGAATGAATCGCGAGGACCACAGGTCTCCACATTCCTGGACCTGGCTCTTGGATACAAAAAGGCACCGCAGCAGGAAACATCTAAAACCATTCAGATGATCGCCACTGAATTTTGCATTCTTGCACATGCACTCCTATAAAGGGATTGGTTGTACCATTTATCTTAACAATTTCAATGTCCTCCTCCTAAAATATACATACACACACACACACACACATATATATATATATTTACATGTCCAAAGCAGAAATAATGACAATGTTGTGAGTTTTATGAGCTGATCTCAAAAGGGCCATTCATTCATTCATAAACTTTTATAGCTCAAAATATAATGAAAGAGCCGTTTCACTAAAGAGACAAGTTGAACATTCAAGGATACAGTTTGTCTCCCATTTTCCAACATTCAGCACAATTTGCAGAGAACCAAAAAGGGTTTTCAGGTTTCTGTTTGTTTCTATAGTTTTCTTTCCACAACCACATTCTCTAATTTTGGACAGAGACTTAAAACGTCAACCGGCATAATGAGATTTATTTTTTTTAAAAACACATGCTACTTTTAGTTACACAACTACGAACGCAGAACGAAGTCTGCTTTCTTGCATTCAATGTCCAAAATCTTAATTTTCCAACAATTTAAAATATAAATATTTGAGACTTTGGGCTTAAAATATTTACAATAAAATGTGATTACCTCTTCATGCAAGTTGCTTGCGACATGGCATTTGGAAATAAAAAGTCATGAAAGGTCAAAGTAAGAAGGTTTTAAAGTGTTTTTTTATACAGAATGCACTGTTCAAATTGAGGGCAGATTCTCCATTTCTTTCCATTTCCTCCTTTGAATGCTTTGATAAAATGACTCTGCAGCTCTAATCTGCAGAATCTGTAGCTACACACAGAAGAGCACAGACCAATGCATCAAATCATCATTAAGTTAAGCAGGCCTGTTTAAGTGGAATTTATTATTTATTCTTAAGGTTTGCCAGCAATCATATAAAACTTTAGGATTAGGAGAACGACATGGAGTAATACATATAGAAATCAATCACTTGGCAGTTTGCTGCAATAAAAAGCAGCTGATTATAAATCAAGAAGCCACAGTGTTCTGTCAAACATGAAAAACTTATCTCTCAAACATTTCTCGCTTGCATGCAACACACACACATGCTGGCATGCAATCACATGCGCTCTCCGATCGCTGTGTGCATGTGACACACACACACACACACACACACACACACACACACACACACACACACACACACACACACACACACACACACACACACACACACACACACACACACACACACACACACACACACACACACACACACACACACACACACATTCAGGCACAAATGTGCTGCCGGGCAGAGATGATATGCAGGAGTGGAGTAAAGAGAAACAAAGAATTACACCGTAAATTATTCAAAGGATGAATCTGTAGAGTGAGCAATAAAGTTTGAAACGTGTATGAAGAGCACCTGGTTTACTACAGGATGATGTGTGATCAAATATTTACAGGCAACATGGGTGGAATACACACAAGAGGTCACAGGATATCTGCTTTCAACAGAAGCCTGATGAGAGGAGCAAAGTTTAGAAAACTGGCACTGTGTTAGCCCTAAAGTTAAACCCTTGATACAGAAAATAAAAACAGAGTTTAATCTATACGATCACACTTAAATGACATCTACTTTGTCGGCCGCCAAGTATCAAAGCTCCGTGAAACGGCAGCGACCTTTGACTCTGATCCGCAGAGGTGGAAACCAGCAGGAGCGACGCTGGGCCGGCGCTGTGGGGAACTGGAGATATTCAGCGGAGGTTGACGAGTGTGAAAAAACCTGAGGATCCTGACTACCTGCTGCTTCTGGCAGCACCGCAGACAAAGAGAAGGGCTCAACACTTTTTTTCCCCCTGTTTGATTGCAAACAAAAGAGGGGATTTGAATCTACTCACGACAGCCATGGCAACGGAGTTGGAGTGCCAACCATCAATTGGAATAAACGCTGCTCTTAGAACGTGTCAAAAAAAAAGGAAAGTATGATGTATGGAGGATCTGTGAGAGGTTATGTTTAGGCACTGACTCTTACTTTTTCCCTTAAAGTAAAAAAATTGTAATTAGAAACTAAATATCTCTCAGGTTTCGCAAAAAGATCAAGACCAGGTTTCATAACAACAACAACTGGCTTTTCATTCACTAACTTTGTCACCAATGAGCTGTTCCACCAAAGAAAAACAATTAGATATTCAAGGACACAGTTTGAGTTGGTCTCCCTTTCGCCTACATTTGGCACAAGAACCGAAAACCAAAGGCTCAGCGATTCTGTTTGTTTCACCAGAAATGCTTCACAACGACATTCACTGAGGTTGCTACAATTTAGATGATCTGTAGTTTTAAAAAAGGTATGAAAACATTTCCTGTAAACCTATTAAAAGCAGTACCATGAGGTGATACATGTAATGCACGTACGACGTATCTCTAAGAAAATAGTTCTTTTTAGAAGAGGCAGACTTTTATGAAAAAATGCACAAAAATACAAACAGCTCTGGCTATGTTTTAGCTTTAAGTCGCAGTTCCGCAGAAGAGCTACATTAGATCAAGCATGAAATGCAATCAAGTCCCTAGAAAGGCATCTAATTGATTTAAAATGTTTGTGCTCCGCAGTATATATAAAATGGCATCCTGGAAGCACTGAATCGTGGGATTATATTCCCAAGCCATTACAAAAAAGAAAATCGTCAAATATCTGAAAGCAAGGCATGAATGTGTTTTTCCGTCTGAGACTTCAGCTATGTGTGTGTGTTCCTCTACTCAACAATCAATGAAGCTACACAACGTCTACTCTCTCTGCAGGTGACGAGAGAGAGAGGTGACGAGAGAGAGAGAAACCTGCTGTTAGGCTTTCAATAATCATAATCCATTAATAATATTCCATTCCGGTTGTTGTGGGCGTTGGGTGTTCAGTCACTTCTCTCTAAATAAATGACTGAGTATGAATTAATTTCCATCACAAGGGCATTCCAGCTTCACCCCTGGAATAATACCAGTAACGGACTGCCTGCTTCCCACAAAGCAACCGCCTGTTGGTATACACGTGTCGGACGTTCTCCGAGGTCAGAAGTCTTTTATCTCCTCGGTAAAAAGGTCAACCCCACATCCGACCTGCAGGGGTTCCGATGTGTCCTCGATCTGCCTCCCAGGTCACCGCAGGTTGATGGCCAGGGTCGCTGTGAAGATGATGCCCATCAGCATCAGGAAAGGCAGCCAGGTCTTCAGGAAGCTGGCACAGCTGGATGAGGCAGAGAGCAACCGACAGAGAGGAGGAGAGAGAGAGAGAGAGAGAGACGGGTAAATGAAGGTGAGCAGAAGAAACGTATCTAAATGTTGTGTGATATCCCCCCCCACACTCATACGTCCTGATAACACCCTGCTGAAGAAAACACACATATCATCACCCTGTAAAAGGCAGTTATGATACTAGAAGGAAAGCAAAGTAAAAGGTCATGATATAGTTGCCACTGTACACCAAAGTGGTTGCAGAGGTAGGTGATGGCAGTTTGTGAAATATTCACAAAAAGCAATATCTAATAGTTTTTGTGCTGATATATCAGTCAAAAAAAACCCCCATAAAACAAAAGAAAGGTGGGTGCAGGATTCTTTAGGGTTAGGACAGACAAACATACATACTGTTTTTATATATATTTTTAACTATCAATTAAAAATCAATAGTGTTTTATAATCTATGCAGTATCACAAAAATATATATTGTGATAATCAAATGTATCTACATTTACTTCCTACCAACATTCACCAGAGAGCCACTGGGATGTGTAGTCCATCTCTGTAACACTAGTATTCAACGGCCTTCTGGTGGAATGTCCTATATTCTCTCTTAATACTTCCCAAGAATCAGGTCTCTCTCTCTCTCTCTCTCTCTCTCTCGTGTCCTGAGACACAACAGGTTCAAGGCATACCAGTAGAATCACCCCTGAGCCCCTGGGATCACGGTGAGAAACCTCCTTCACAAGTTCCAGCCCTACGTCTTGTGGAGGCTTTGAAGAGAGCAGCTTTAGGTTATAGGGTTTGGGCCTTTAGGGCAGATAAAATGCTGACATTTTTGGACAGAAGAGGCAAAGTGCTGAACTTTTTGGCCGGACAACAAAGTTAGACAAATCGTTGGAGGATTTGTCGTCATCCACCTGTGCCAGCGAAAATCGTCTGGAAAACGCGAGACAGAGCGGCGGAGCCCTTGCTGCTTTGTTTGGAAACGAATAAAATGACTAAAAGCGTTGAAGAGAAAGAGAAAATGAAGAGAAAAAAATGGCCAGTGTCCCTTTAATCATATAAACATTCGCAATATTCTTGAGCGGCGTTATGCACAAGCTGCAACGTCAGTGCAAGGTGCCACACTCGTTGTCTTCTTGATTCTTCAGAGTAAGTTTTGTTCGTCTGCCCTCTGGCGTATTAGAGAATAATGATAGGAGCGTTGAGCATAAGCGCCTTTGTGCGTGCTCGGAGCTTGCGGGCCATCTGTGGAGGCTCGTGCTACGGTGGCAAGTGTGAGAATAAACAAAGCTTTGTACCAACAGTCTACATCCAGTGAGTCAGACCAGTTTAACCTCAGCAGTTAACATCATTTCTGAAAGACTGGACTTGTTACCCTTTCTTACCTGATGTGTTTTCCATGGATCAGAGCGAGGAGGCAGAGGTTGACCATGTTCCACGACGTGCTGTTTTCATACCGCATCAGATTCAGAGCCATGGCGACATGTGAGTGACAGTTGTCACAGCAGAGGTTGTGCTTTTGGAGAAAACAAAAGTAGAAATCATTCCTGGTGTTTTTCTTATTTCATAAAGTAAATAAAAGACTCGCCCACAAGTGCCTTTTCTTACCATCCTGTGCTTATACTCCTCTGAGGCATCGTGCACCGCTGTGTCCCAGGCATTGGAGCCACTAGCGTAGACTTTGCTAACGTCAAGCATCCAGTACCTGCAGTCGAAGAGGAAAAACAAACTGTAGTGTTGTGTAGGACGGACGTCAGGAAACAGGATTGTTTCTGACTATTTCTCTTTAGCTAATTTGTTCACTGAAAGATCAAGTTAATCAGAAAAAACGAAATATTTTAATTTACTCACTTTGTTGGTTTTCCAAAGGCCATGTTGTCTTCCTGCAAACAAGAAAAAATTGTTTGTTGCTATTTAAATTTCAAAAACAGATTAAGGGATAATTTGGGCAAATAATTTAATTTAATTTATGCAAACATAGCCAGACACCATGTTTACGTTCAAACCTGTGTTCATTTGTTGCCAGGAAAAAAATGAAACATTAAATCGGCCCTATGAAAGATTTTATAACTCAAGAACTAGTTGTGTAATTTTTGTCCATTGTTTATGAAATGGTTGACGCAACTAAAGTATGTTATGTTGGTTGTAAGAGACAGAAAAACAATAATAAACCTGTGTTTTTAGCCAGATGTTTGGCAAAAACTGTGTCTGAAAGTACAGATGGAGAACAAAGAAGTGGAATATTTAGCATGAGGGGTTTGATACATTTCTTTGCTGTAAAACAGAGTAACCATAGGAAGCCATTGGAAGTGTCCCTGCAACTGCCATCTTCTGTAAAGGAGCAAGTTGCAAACTTTTCAGCAGCTACATTCAACCTTAACGGTTCTGATACCTAAAACATTACTTTACTTTTGTTAAAACAATTTAGGCTCAAACTAACCGTCCTATTGGCCTTCATTGTGCTTAAGTAGAGCCAGTAGCGCTATATTTAATTTCACATAGAGGCCATAATGTGCCGCAGCGCCAACCACAGTCATTACTCACTGAGACAAAGTAAGGTCCAGCAAAGTCCCGGATGACACCAGTGGAAGTGCAGATTCCCATGTGGCCAATGAATGGAACCAGCCATCTGAAGAAAAAAAACACAAACAACATTTTACAACATTGAAGTAGTATAGTGGACAGACAAGGGCATGTAATGTAATTTGCATATACAGCACTTATTGAGCTTATTGTAGTCAGATAGGACTACAATGCATGAGTGACATGGCTGTAGGGGGGGGATAGAGAGTGAAAACAATGTTGCTTTTCTCCCAAAACCAACTTTTCAACTTGTTGCTAAATTCAACATCTCTTGTCTTAATACAGCAGTCCTCAAATATGCTTGTTTTTGACTCACACATATACCATCACCTCTTCAAGAAGTGCTACCCTGAGTCTTCCACTTAGCACTTATTGTATTCATATTAGTTTGTTGCACTTATTGTATTCATATTAGTTTGTTGCACTTATTGTATTCATATTAGTTTGTTGCACTTACTTATTGCACTTATTCGTATTAGTTTGTTTCTGTACTTTTGCTCTGGTTTATGCTCTTAGATGCTTGTTTAAGAAAGGAGATGCACTTATGACTTCTGGTGACTAGTAGTTCTCTTGAATACCTATGTTGAATACACTTATTGTAAGTCGCTTTGGATAAAAGCATCTGCTAAATGACTGTAATGTAATGTAATGTATAGTGGACAGACAAGGACATGTAATGTAATTTGCATATACGGCACTTATTGAGTTTATTGTAGTCAGATAGGACTACAATGCATGAGTGACATGACTGTAGGGGGGATAGAGAGTAAAAACAATGTTGCTTTTCTCCCAAAATCAACTTTCCATCTTGTTGCTATTCAACATATCTTGTCTGTGCAATACAATAGTTATAATAGTTTCTGTCTGTATATATAATATTTCAGTTACTGTGGATTCTTTACTGTTTTGTTTATTGCTCATTTGCTTATTTATAATACTTATTTACTATGTTTCTTGTGTGCACTATCCTCTATGCTGCTGTAATCCTGTAAATGACCAATAAAGGATTATCTTATTGTATCTAGTCCTCATATATATGCTTGTTTTTGACTCAAGACTGCATTTTATCAATGGAAGACAATAGAAAAAGCAGATAATGGAAAATGCAAAAGGTGTGGCACCTTATGAACACACTTGAACAGGAAGATCACAAAAAAATAACCATGATGACACTATGCAAAGTCTCAAAATGTGTCTCTGCAGCTCTGCAGGCTGGCTAAAGAGGAGCTAATGAAGCTGGCACTTAATCACGTGACCACGAGTTTTGACCAGAAAAAAAGCGAAAACTCACGAGAGTACGGGGATGGGCGTCCACACGACACAGTAGGGAAAACGGCCGCTCTCCGGGTTGATTTTCTCGGAAGCTATGTGGTAGTTCTTCATGGTCTCTTTTTCAACAACATCCGCCATCACCAGCTGTGGGAAAAGAGCTTCATTTGGCCCATTACAGAGCTACGGCAAGCCAGCAGGACCAACGCCGTAACATTTTGAGATGTAGGCTTCAAAATAAAATACAGGTAGTGTTAAATAGAGGCATACGCGGCATTAAAAACAAATTCAGCTACATATTTGGTGTTGTTGTAACATATAAGGGACTAAAAGTGAAATAGATTTGACTGTTGTGGTGAATAAGTAACAATACAGTATATAAAAGTGCAATAGTTATTTTACTTTGAAAGGGTATAGTCGAGAGCTGGTTCTCTTATTCCTGTTTGCTTCATTCTGTTGTTGGTTTTGGCAAAACTTTTGTCAAACAAGACAATTATGTTTAGTTTAACACACAACACTGCAAGTGCCATGACACTAATAACATGACAATAAAAACATGACACTAATAACATGACACTAATAACATGACACTAATAACATGACACTAAAAACATGACACTAATAACATGACACTAATAACATGACAATAAAAACATGACAATAATAACATGACAATAAAAACCTGTGCAATACATTACACATTAAACTGTGCAATAATAGTTAAAATAGTTAAAATAGTTTTTTTTCTGTCTGTAAATATAATATTTCAGTTATTGTTGTTTTTCTACTGTTTTTTTTTATTGCTTATTTATAATACTTGTTTTTTTAATTTAATTTTTAATTTTTTTATCTTGTCTTCTTCTACTATGTCTCTTGTGTGCACTTTACTCTAAGCTGCTGTAAGCCTGCAAATTTCCCCGCTGCGGGACTAATAAAGGATTATCTTATCTTATCTTATCTTATCTTATCTTATCTTATCTTATCTTATCTTATCTTATTTCTCACAATTTCAGTAGTTCAATTAAAATACATTTGTAACTATATGTATTTAAAGTAATTGGACAATAGGCTATGGTATACAAAAAACATTCACATGTTTAAAGTAATGTTTTTTTTTTTATTATTGCAAATTTGCAAATGTCAATTATGACAGCCTGCAGCAGAATAGTATTCAAACAAAATGATGCAAGTAATAGAAAATATGGGTTTACAACAGCATCATAATTTTATTAGCTATGATTATATAATGGTTTCAGGCAAAAACACTCAAAGCTTCCTTGTCTCAGTTTCTTCAATGTGAGGGTTTGCTGCTTTTCTCTGTTTGATACTATCTTTTGGTTTTGGACTGATGATAGGAACAAACAAGACAATGAATATGTTATCCAAGGATATCATGATGGGCTTTTATCTCCACATTCTGACATTTTTTAGACCACCATACCCCTTGACTGATATAGAAAAGAGTCTGCAGATCAATTGGTAATGAAAATATCATTAGTTGCCGCCCTAGCTAAATCACCTTGCTGACATTATGTGTCAAGGGTCCATGTCTAGAGCAGATGTCAGTGGTTCACAAGCAAAGGTTAGCAAGCTACATCTGAGAGTCACAAGACGATTAAAGAAAGAAAAATAATCGGTTACACACAAGTATTTTTCTGTTTTCTGACCTTTTTATATTTGAATTCTTTCCCCATGTCTTTAGGTTGTTAATTTGATTTGACTGACCTGCTCAGTGCTCACAACTCATGTTCTCCACACTAAGGCTGTCGTGAATATTGATTAATAAAAAGGGGTTATAAGCCAAAATGCTTGAAAACCACCAGCATAGGGAACAATTTAGAAATACCAATAGTGAACTCTATACTGCCCTTTCCAGCAAAGCAATAAAGCTCATTTTGCACTGAGAGCTAAGGTTAGTAATGTTCTTCAAATTATTTTTGTTATATATTTGTTGAAATTCTCATTACATGGTGACTGCAATCAATGAATCAAATGCTCTAATAATAAAATAAAATAAATCTGGTATCTGTGGATGTTGCAGGACTGTAAAGAGCCTGTTCAATTGGACTGTATACCTACTGCAGACCTGCATGCACTGATTGTTTGACTGCTAGCTTAACAGATTTGAGTACCTACAATAGCCATTTTTGTTATTTACTTTCTTTCTTTAGAGGGAGGCCTGTCAGTGTTGACAACTTGATGACTTTCACACAAGATTGAGCGACGATTAGAGCTAGTGCCGAGAGTTACTTTCATTGGAAAAGAGTTGGCAACACTCGGCTGCATTTCCCAGTTGGATAATTTAAACAAATGTAGCGTACTCTTGCTAATTTCTCAACACTTACTATTAACTCTCACTAAATAGGTAACTTAATATGGTTGCATTGTTTGATATGTATCTTAACCCTGAGAGGACAAAAACAATCCTATACATTACAGAATGATTAATATAACATACCAGCTGGGATAAATATACCAATCATAATTAAAACAATCCCACTGAGATAAATGTCAATACTTTATCCAAGAACAACTAGACTTACAGCAACTTTCCAGAGTCAGCGGACAGAAATTGTATATTGTTTGGGCCTAGTTGTATGTATTGATGTGGTTCTATTGTATACGGTATGGGATGACCATTAAGCAACTTTGTAGAACACTCAACCCAATACTTTGTGAACAATAAGTCCCAGTTTTGGGTTCAAACTGTACTGCACAGGCCCATTGTTATCATCCAAATTCAATCCTTCCACAAGCACTTTAATAGGACTTTCTGTACGGCTTATTGCAAAAAGCCTCTATTTGATTTCACACCAGCACAAAGAGAACACTCCAGTGTGGAAGAGGTGGAAGGCTGCAGCTATCGGAGGAGTTATCTATGGCAATGGTGGAAATGGGAAACAAAGAGGAAACCCAGGGGATCTGCTGGTGCTCTGTGTACTCCATACTGGGTCCCATTAGATGTGACAGTTGATATATTGTACGAAGGGCAAAAACAAACTACTCAGCGAAAGCAGGCAGACGTTGATAAACGAAGGCGCACTGGGCTCATCATCGGGGAGCGCTGGGAATTCTCCGGCAAAATGCCAACTCAATATCTGGCTGAGCCATCCAACCCAATTAGGCCAGAAGATGTGCTGCTTTGGGGACTCTAACTTGGTGACACGCTATCTGTTTCAGTCAAAGGTTTGAAAAGTAAAATGTCAAGTGTCCGCTAGTTTCCCAGTTTAGCTCCATGGACTGTGATAAGAAAGAAACTTAAGGTCTAATTCTACACTTTTAGAAACATGTGAGGACGAGAAGTTATAAGAAAGGTTGTTTAAACGAGTAAAGAAGGTAAAAGTTTAGATTTTTACTTGTTAAGAAAAGAGCCCCGATTAAAGACAGAAGAAATGTCTCTCCAAGCAGTAGTTTTAAAGCAACACAGCACTTTCCTACAAAAAGCCATGACACTTAAAAAGCTCCCCAGAGGTGAAGTGCTTTTCATTAAAGGCTAATGAAACCTCCTGAAATGTTGGACACACACAAATACAGCTCACATAATGAGTCAATCCATTGATTTAATGTAATTTGTTGAAATTGTGATATTGATCTTCCCTTCCACAGTACAATAATGTTCAAATGTTGCATCTCAGAGGACTGGAGGGAGGTCATAACCCCGAGTTTATGTTGTGCAAGAATACATTCCCAACTGGACAGGGGGGAAACTCTACTGGAGCCGTGCAGACCTTAAGAGGACCTTAAGAGGACCCAAGGCCCCCCGGGAGTTTTTGGTTATTTGACTATAATGTAAAATCATAGGGGCATAAGAAGATGCACAACTTACTTGTTTACCTATTATTACACTGAGGCCCTGTACTGTAGGGGCCCTTGTATGAAAATCTAGTTTTAAACCCATTAGTTCAATTCATAGTGCCTAAATGTTGGATATTCCTTAATAACGATCTGTTCAATCAAACAACAAAACACAAAACAGATAATGTGGTTCTTGGAAAAACTATAATGAAGGTGGGTACATCCACAATGACAGTAGGAGGCCATCAAGCCGGTTTGTCCGTCCCTAGTTCAGCCTGAATCTCGGCTTTGGTTTACTTTATTGCTTTCTGAGCGCTGATTTGCAATGGGTCAGCCCATCATCACAGTGAATGAGGTGGAAACAATTCAGATGTAAGGGGTTCTTTTGATTGCTTTTCCTTTTCAATGGGGATGAGAGTCCATTGTCCATGCAAAGTTTCTGTGTTTTCAATGATTTTTTTCTCCAGTAACAAGCAAGCAAAACAAAAGAACAAATAAATCACGGCTTCTGTTAGGACTCTTGGTCTGGTAAAAAACTGAAAAACCTGTGTAGCTACATATATAACCCCAGGTGCACACAGGGTTACCCAATCCACAAACAAAACAAAACACTAATCACACAAAAACTCAATATACTAAACAAGGAAATAAATAAACGAAACAAATTTGAAATAAAGCAAACATCTAGAATAATCAGTCAAACAATTTACTTATCATTCGTAAAACAATTAAATGCTTACATTATATAAATGGCTACAGTCACATTTGTTGGTGTCTGAATGAAGCACTTTCTGCTCTGAACAACACGGTTACAAAAGGAAACACTGCCCCTCAGTGGATACAATGCAGAGCTACTGCGCCGGGTTCATGGGAGTCCTGCTGAGTTGTTGTATTTACACACAAAAGAGTCACCTAACTGGAAAACCGGTTGAACAAGTGATCTTTGTACGACTTACAGGAGGCCTCTCAGGTGAAGAGAAAACAAAATACCTGAACTGGTCTCATCCACAGAGAAATGTCTGGATTGTCAAGGCCTCCAGGGCAAGTTGACCTCTTGACCCCCTATCCCGTGTCTATTGTGAAAATTACCAATGACCTTCTAATAGCTTCAGACAAAGGACTTGTCTCTGTACTTGTATTGCTAGACCTTAGTGCTGCATTTGATACCATTGATCACCAAATCCTATTACAGAGATTGGAGCATCTAATAGGCATTAAAGGAACCGCACTTAGCTGGTTTAAGTCGTATATATCAGACCGATCTCAGTTTGTATATGTAAACGATGAAAGCTCGATGAAAACCAGGGTTAGTCACGGAGTTCCACAGGGGTCTGTTCTTGGACCTATTTTATTTACCTTATATATGCTTCCCTTGGGGAATATTATCAGAAAACACTCAGTAAACTTTCATTGTTATGCAGATGATACCCAGTTATATCTATCAATTAAGCCAGACGAAACTAACCAGTTCTCTAAACTTCAAGCATGTCTTACGGACATAAAAACCTGGATGACCTGTAACTTCTTAATGTTAAACTCTGAAAAAACAGAGTTATCCTACTAGGCCCAGATCACCTTCGAAATCAATTATCTAACGATATAGTTTCTCTAGATGGCATTGCTCTAGCACTACCGTTAAGAACCTTGGAGTTATCTTTGATCAGGATCTGTCTTTTAACTCTTATATAAAACAGATCTCAAGGACAGCCTTTTTTCATTTACGTAACATTGCGAAAATCAGGCAAATCCTGTCTCAAAGCGATGCAGAAAAACTAGTTCATGCATTTGTTACCTCTAGACTAGATTACTGTAACTCGTTATTATCAGGCTGCTCTAATAGGTCTCTCAGATCTTTACAGTTGATCCAGAATGCTGCAGCACGTGTTCTAACAAAAACTAAGAAAAGAGATCACATTACTCCAGTATTAGCTTCTCTGCACTGGCTCCCTGTTAAATCAAGAATAAAATTTAAAATTCTTTTACTTACCTACAAAGCTCTAACTGGTCAGGCACCGTCTTATCTTAAGGAACTTATAGTTCCATATTACCCAACTAGAGAGCTGCGCTCAATCAATGCAGGGTTACTTGTGGTTCCTAGAGTATATAAAAGTAGGATGGGAGCCAGAGCCTTCAGTTATCAGGCTCCTCTTCTGTGGAACCAGGTTCCAGTTTCAGTCCGGGGGCAGACACACTCACCACTTTCAAGAGCAGGCTTAAGACCTTCCTTTTTGATAGCGCTTATAGTTAGGGCTGGTTCAGGTTCGCCTTGGTCCAGCCCCTAGATATGCTGCTATATGCCTAGACAGCCGGGGGACTACCTAGGATACGCTGAGCTCCTCTCTCCTCTTCTCTCCCTCCATCTTTATGTATTAATCTCCTATTTATGCACATTACTGATTTCGCTTCTTCCCCGGAGTCTTTGTGCTTTCTCGCTTCGCAGGCTTCTATAAATCGTGGCTGTACCTGGACCGTGGTCGTGCATCCTGCTACGGCCCTGCTGACACCGACTGCTACCACCATTATTATTACTAGTCACATTACTATTACTATTACCTGTACCATTAAGCATTTTAGCTTTACTTCCACCCTGAAGCCCCTTTTGCTTTCTCGTTCTGCAGGTTTCCATGAATCGTTGTGGTACCTGGACCGTAGTCGTGCCTCCTGCTGTGAGCCGACTGACACCCACTGCTACTTCGATTATTATTATTAATCACATTACTATCCCTATTTTCATGGCTATAATTCTACTGTAATAATTGCTGCTGTTATTATAAGTAGTCTTATTATATGAATCATTTATGTCATATACATTGAATGTGTTGTATCTCTGTTATGCTGTTCATTCTGTACACATGACATCTATTGCATTCTGTCCATCCTGGGAGAAGGATCCCTCCTCTGTCGTTCACCCATGGGTTTCTTCCTTTTTTCTCCCTGTTAAAGAGGTTTTTTAGGGGAGTTTTTCCTGTGCCGATGTGAGGGAAGGACAGAGGATGTCGCATGTGCACAGATTGTAAAGCCCTCTGAGGCAAATTTGTAATTTGTGATTCTGGGCTATACAAAATAAACTGAATTGAATGAGCCGTCACAGCAGACTGTACAGTATAGTCTACAGTCCAGAGACAAAACCAGCTTATCTAAATTTTGTTTTCTGTCTGTCAATTCTTTGTGGGTTTATGTTTAATCTTTTATTGTACCTTTTTTCATCTTCTCCCTTATTTGAGACTATTTTGTCTCATATATATTTTATTGTTCAGAATCAGAGAATCAGAAACGGTTTATTGTCAAGTATGTTACACATGCAAGGAATTTAGCTTTGTGATTGGTGCAAGACTATGAACATAAAATAGAAAATATCAAAATTTTGATAAACAACAAGCAAATTAAGAGTACATTAAAACAAATATGTTATTAAAGTAAATTATGCACCAATACCAATATTGAATAAAGGGCCGATAATGGTTCAAGTAGCTTGATTGGCTATCAGTGACAATGGGGTTGATCTATTCAATTCAATTCTATGTTTATAGATGCTAGAGTTGTAATTCCTGTTCAAGATTTGACCAATCTTCTTGCCACATTAAAAAAATGTTTTCACTTTAATTGTTATTCCTGTTGACTTTGAAGTTTTTTTTAATTAAGTTTCTGGTGTACAATTTGTTATTTTAATAATAAAAAACTATTAAACTATCATTAACTTATTTATTTGTTACATTTTGTTTCACATAGTTAAGAGATCAAGTTATGTCAAGCCTGGGGTTTCCTTACACATTAAAGAATGATGGATTTCAACACAGGAAATCTGTTATTTTACATGATAGGTCCACAAGATAAGCTAATAATGCCTCAGCAGATATCATATTTTAGTTAAGTGCAAATTCCCTAATATTGTTTGAATTTATCAAATGATCAAAAAACATTTTCAACACAGCAACACAGGGGGGTTTAGGCCCTATGAAGCAGTTTCTTGCTTTGCAAACTTAGTAATAGTTTCTAATCATTGTCTGCTAATTTAATAAACAAATCAACAAATTGGTGTAGCTTACACAAATAAATGCCCTGAGAAGTACAACTCAAGATGCAGGGATAAAGAAAAATATAGAAAAATATATGTTGACCTAAAAAAATGTATAAAAACAAAATCAATCAATCAACAACAGAATAAATTGCAACATGGTAGAAAACTGATGGAGAATATTAGGCCAATAATAAGAAATGACACAGGCCTGAGACAGGAAATGGATTTATTGAGCAAGTGAGTGTGGTTAGCAACAGGAAGTGTGTAAATATTTGTAGAAGCGATAAAGGGACCGAGAAAGGGAGTGATGGTGTGAAAACCCTTAAGCTCAGTAGATGTACGTGTGTTTATCAGAGTTTTACCAGATGTGTAAACCTGTGAAGGAACAGAAACTTGCTGGTGATGTGAATGTTACACTTTCAATCCAGAGTCACTGAGCATCAAGAACACGATCTGTTAAATGAAGAATTTAGATAAAGTTACACAGCGATTTAATGTTTTACATGAAAGAGCAGAGTGACTGTAATGCTTAGTTTAACTTGTGCCGAAAAACTGAACTTGCTTCATAAATTACTCCTGTTCTAGACTTGGATATTTATACAGCAGATCTATAGTTTGACTTTAACAACTGAAATAGGTCACCAATCCTAAAAAAAAATTGATGCAAATGTGGCTTTAATAAGTGTGCAAACGTCTCACTAATATAAGTTACAAGGGTTTTATTTGTCATTGTACAATGGGGTAAATTTAGATTGTAGTCCCAATTTGCTAGATAGGAAAGAAAACAAAAAAACCGACATTATATATGGATGGTGGAGGATGGAGGATGAGTTAAGCAGTCTCACAGTCAGAGGAAAGAAGCTGTTTTGATGTCTGGTGGTTCAGCAGATTCAATTCAATTCAATTCAGTTTATTTTGTATAGCCCAGAATCACAAATTACAAATTTGCCTCAGAGGGCTTTACAATCTGTGCACATGCGACATCCTCTGTCCTTCCCTCACATCGGCACAGGAAAAACTCCCCTAAAAAACCCCTTTAACAGGGAGAAAAAAGGAAGAAACCTATGGGAGAACGACAGAGGAGGGATCCTTCTCCCAGGATGGACAGAATGCAATAGATGTCATGTGTACAGAATGAGCAGCATAACAGTTCTTAGATACAACACATTCAATGTATATGACATAAATGATTCATATAATAAGACTACATATAATAACAGCAGCAATTATTACAGTAGAATTATAGCCATGAAAATAGGGATAGTAATGTGACTAATAATAATAATCGAAGTAGCAGTGGGTGTCAGTCGGCTCACAGCAGGAGGCACGACTACGGTCCAGGTACCACAACGATTCATGGAAACCTGCAGAGCGAGAAAGCAAAAGGGCTTCAGGGTGGAAGTAAAGCTAAAATACTTAATGGTACAGGTAATAGTAATAGTAATGTGACTAGTAATAATAATAATGGTGGTAGCAGTCGGTGTCAGCAGGGCCGTAGCAGGATGCACATCCACGGTCCAGGTACAGCCACGATTTATAGAAGCCTGCGAAGCGAGAAAGCACAAAGACTCCAGGGTAGAAGCAAGTCAATAAGCGTAATAGTACAGGCAATAATAATAGTAATGTGACTAATAATGATAGTGGTAGTAGTAGTGGGTGTCAGCAGGGCCTCAGTCGGTGGCACGATGACAGTCCAAATATAACCCCGATTCCTGGGAACCTGCGAGGCGAGAAAGCACAAGAACTCCGGGGAAGAAGCAAAATCAGTAATGTGCATAAATAGGAGATTAATACATAAAGAAGGAGGGAGAGAAGAGGAGAGAGGAGCTCAGTGTATCCTAGGTAGTCCCCGGCTGTCTAGGCATATAGCAGCATATCTAGGGGCTGGACCAAGGCGAACCTGAACCAGCCCTAACTATAAGCGCTATCAAAAAGGAAGGTCTTAAGCCTGCTCTTGAAAGTGGTGAGTGTGTCTGCCCCCGGACTGAAACTGGAACCTGGTTCCACAGAAGAGGAGCCTGATAACTGAAGGCTCTGGCTCCCATCCTACTTTTATATACTCTAGGAACCACAAGTAACCCTGCATTGATTGAGCGCAGCTCTCTAGTTGGGTAATATGGAACTATAAGTTCCTTAAGATAAGACGGTGCCTGACCAGTTAGAGCTTTGTAGGTAAGTAAAAGAATTTTAAATTCTATTCTTGATTTAACAGGGAGCCAGTGCAGAGAAGCTAATACTGGAGTAATATGATCTCTTTTCTTAGTTTTTGTTAGAACACGTGCTGCAGCATTCTGGATCAACTGTAAAGATCTAAGAGACCTATTAGAGCAGCCTGATAATAAGGAGTTACAGTAATCTAGTCTAGAGGTAACAAATGCATGAACTAGTTTTTCTGCATCGCTTTGAGACAGGATTTGCCTGATTTTCGCAATGTTACGTAAATGAAAAAAGGCTGTCCTTGAGATCTGTTTTATATAAGAGTTAAAAGACAGATCCTGATCAAAGATAACTCCAAGGTTCTTAACGGTAGTGCTAGAGCAATGCCATCTAGAGAAACTATATCGTTAGATAATTGATTTCGAAGGTGATCTGGGCCTAGTAGGATAACTCTGTTTTTTCAGAGTTTAACATTAAGAAGTTACAGGTCATCCAGGTTTTTATGTCCGTAAGACATGCTTGAAGTTTAGAGAACTGGTTAGTTTCGTCTGGCTTAATTGATAGATATAACTGGTTTTTCTGCATCACTTTGAGACAGGATTTGCCTGATTTTCGCAATGTTACGTAAATGAAAAAAGGCTGTCCAGATGATCCTTCTTTTTCTTTTGAGACCGCAGCAGGTTGAACTGGTTGTCGTTGAGGTGGGTTTCGTCTTTTTAAATATCGACTTAGCTATTCGCAGGCACCTCTTCTCACCAATATCACTAATGCCCAGTAGATGGATGCCGATGATGTTTTGGGCGGTTTTAATCCCCTTCTGTCCTGTGCCGTACAAATCCCATGCCCGTTTGTAATGTTTGCAGTCAGGATGCTTTCTATTGCTACTCTGTAAAAGTTAACAAGAACTTGGCACGGGAATTTTGGCTTCTTAAGTTTCCTTAAGAAATACCACTAGCCTCAGCTCCATTGATGTAAACAGGGATGTGCGTCTTTGCTTCCTTTTTTCTAAAATCAACAATGAGCTCATTGGTTTTACTGACGTTGAGCAGTTCTCTGAACACCCCTCTGCAATGTTGTTGATTTCCTCTCTATATAAAGTCTTGTTGTTGTAATCCGGCCGATGACGGTAGTGTAATCTGCAGACTTCACAACAGAGTTTTCTGTTTGGGGTAGCAATCCTGGGTGAACAGGAGGGGGCTGAGTACACAGCCCTGGGGGGCTCCGGGGTTCAACACTAGAGAGGAGGCGGTTTGGCTGCCAATCCGAGACTGCCTGGGGTCTGTTTGTGAGGAAGTCTAACAACCAGTTGCTGAGTGAGGTAACCAAGCCCGGAGTGCTAAGTTTACCAATCAGTTTCATGGGGGAGATTGTGTAGAAGGCTGAGCTGATATCAACAAACAGCATTCTTATGTAGGTGTTGTTAATTTTCCAAAGGAGAGAAGTGGGGAGGAGTGGAGACTGCATCCTCTGTGGATCTGTTGGCTCTGTATTCAGACTGGTCAGGGTCCAGGCTGGCTGGGATGTTGTTTTCCGATGTGCTTGAGAAACAGTTTCTCAAGTGGAACTCGTTGTTCCTGATGTTATTTCAGAGAAATCAGTGATTCAGAGTGGAAAGATATTTCACGTCTGTGGGGCTTTCCCCCTCCTCTTCTTGTCATCCTTAAATATACACACCATCACAAATATGCAAACAATTGACCACATTCTGCTTCTCTTAAAGGTACAGTGTGCAGGGGATCTATTAGCAGAAATGGAATATGGACCTATATATATATATATATATATTCATGTGTACGTTTTCATGCAATGAATTGATGTTTGTAATTACATAAAACAAAAGATCTTTCTCTTCAAGGAGTCCGCCATGTTGCACGCCGTTTTTCTACAGCAGCCCAGAACGGACAAACCAAAACACTACTTTTTATCGGCAAATCCCACTGTCCCTTTAAACAAAATCCTTCTTTTCCTCAATGCGTCGTCTAACCATAACCATATATATATACCTAAACCCTTATTATGTTAACCTTCTAACCTTGTTAGCTTTAATTTAACCATCAAACCTAAAACCACGTATGTATGTCTTTTTGAGAAGCGAGGACAGGCCAAAATACCAAATCTAAAACTGAAAACTGATTTAAAAAACCCTTTAAACAGTGCTAGCATCCCTTAAAGCAATAGTTAAAATCATACTGAAAGCACTTCCTTTCTTTGGAAATACTCCTATTCACTCCAGTTTTAGATGATACAACTGATACGTCTTTAATATCTGAGGGTCATGTGCCAGACTTCGAGTCTTTATGCTAAACTAAACTGACCGGCTGCTAACTCTGACTTTAAAGACTGACATGAGAGCATATTTTCCCCAAAATGTCAAACTAGTATTTCTAAATTAAATGTCACTGTAATAGTCCATAATTATCTTTCAGTTGCAAACTAATGCTTTCGGTCACTTATATGTATCCTGGGACTTTACTTTTGTCTCTTAAAAAACACGTTTACTTGTGTTGACTTTATTATTCTATCCACTTTTACCTTATCCATTATTTCAAAAGATGTAAAAGAGTTTTAACGTGAGAATGTGGGTTTAACTGCCTCCATATAATCAGTCACAGAAATATTTTCATAAAAGCTTCCGAGCTTGTGCCCACACGCATTTTGGGTTTGTCCACCAACACACCTGAATAAATATGTAAAGTTTGATAAGTATTTTAACTGTTCGGAGAAATGTGAATCATGTTCAGCCTCTGGTGTGGTCAGCTGCTACAGCCTGTGTGATATATATTGTTTATCAGGTCTGTGTTAACCCCTGAGCAGATTCATTGACAAAGAATGTTCCAGGAGTTCACACCCACACAGTCAGAATACCTTTCACTGCCTCTCTCTCTCTGTTTGGCTGATATAAGTGTTCTGATTTTAATGCTATTTAAGACCTCTTTGCATCCAGGGATTAGATTGATTGAGAGGTGGATTACTCCTGAGACTGAAGAACGTTTTTCACAATGTCCTCAAAAGTAAAACTAAAATCCATTTGCCCATAAACAACACCACAAAACAACTTCCTTTTCTACATTTTTGTTATCTTATATGTTTCTACGTTTGACATGGTGACACATGACATCCGGGGTTTTTTCTTTTGGTATTTTTCAGTCAGTTTGGTTTTTTTAAGCACCTTCTTCCTCTTTATTCACTGGGTGACTAACAAGTAACAACAAGTACAGCAGGGGTTTCCGGTCTCAGTTTTCAAAATAAAACACCTAATGCCATTTAATAACCAGACATGCTCCATTATAGTAGACTAAACTAATTATTGCCAACCAAGTTAATCAATATATTTCAGATCTGAACCATGACTGATGACTGACTATCCTCCAGTTTAGTCAAATAAAATAGGCTAAATACGGATTAGATATAAAGACAATATTTTTAATTATTTATACACACACGCAGCAACACAGGTTTGTTGAAATGTAAATCACTAATATATAAGTATGAAAACAACTGTTTGATGCTGTATTGATATTCATATCGACATTATTCTGTACTTTTTTATGTTGATGGTTTAGGGATTTTCCCCCAGAAATGTTCATGCCTACATGTAATATATATATACAGTAACAGTCAAAAGTTTGGACACACCTTCTCATTCAATGTTTTTTCTTTATTTTTATTTTTATTTTTTTCTACATTGTAGATTAATATTGAAGACATCCAAACTATGAAGGAACACATATGGAATTATGTGGTAAACAAACAAATGCTCAACAAACCAGAATATGTTTTATATTTTAGATTCTTCAAAGTAGTTGAATGAGAAGGTGTGTCCAAACTTTTGACTGGTACTGTATATAAACAATCATTTAATGCTGTGTTGATATTCATATCAATATTATTCTGTACTTTTTTATTTTGATGCTTTGGTAAAACATTAAAAAAATTCTGAAACTTTCATGACCAATGGTCTACAACAAACACACCTGCAAACATGTGCATATAAGCCAAACCAATCTGTATGCCGGCTCATGCAAAGAGTAGATTGATTTAAATGTTTAATCGTTTTTTTATCATAATTTTGTTTTCCAAACTGAAATTTCATTTAGTATATTTACTCAATCTAATTTATTGATTCACATTGTGCACATTTTCATTTTTTTAATCTTAAAATTCTGTATTTTATTGCTTTCAACTTAACTTTATCAAGTCTCGATTTTCAGGGCTTATGCCTCCTAATTAACATGTTATTTACACTAGTTTCTTTTCAATTTTTTATTCGATTTTTTTATTCATCCATGTGACATAGCAATGGGATGATCTCATTTGTCATTGCAGATCAATCAAGAGTTTCAGCATTACTATTTCAGTTATTATGGATTCTTTACTGTTTTTTTATTGCTTATTTATAATACTTGTTTTTTATTTTTATTTGATCTTGTTTTTCTTTTACTATGTCTCTTATTTGCACTATAACCTATGCTGCTGTAATCCTGTAAATACTAATAAAGGATTATCTTATTTTTTATCTTATATTGTTCTTAAAATTTGCAACATTATTACGCTTTTATTTTTATTGCCATATCAGTAGATTTCCGGCTGAGTTTGAAGGACGTCAGCTCGACGCTACTTTCCTCACTTTGAAACAAGTCTGCTGAATACTTGTGTCGGTCGGGCGGAGGAGGAGGAGGAGGAGGAGGAAGAGGAGGAAGAGGTCATTTCCACAGCGGGGGCACCAAAGGAAACAAGGATCTATTACAAGGTGGGTGAACAGTCATTACATAGGTCACCTGTAGAAGTTACACCTGTGTTTCAGAACTGTTCTGATCCGGGTTCAGTCCTGCAGCTTTTACAGGAGCATTCACACCATTGTCGGTTCATTATGCACAGACACGGTGGTTCACTGGGTCTGGGTTCATGTTCATGTTGTGTAATCGACACATTGCAGAATGTGTCCTCCAGTGATGGGAACAAAACAATAAAAGGTGGGGACATTAAGATAAAACTTTAAAAAAATATATATATATCCACCCACTCCCTTTTTCACCAGTCACACCAGTTAACCCAGTTAACCCATTACTGCTGATTACTGGTTCTCCTCCAAACTACAGGTCAGCCAGACAAAACAGCAAAGGAGGAGAATATGCACATTTCAACAAAGTTTGTGAGAGCAGAACTATCATCATCATTACATAATATCAGCCACCAAGTGGTCATCACTATTTCTACAGGAAATCTCAGCTTTTTTAAATGTTCATATCAGTAAAAAAAAAAAAAAAAAAAAAAAAAAAAAAAAGAAAGACTCCAAAGCTATGGAGCTTATTCATTTATAGGACAGATTTGAATTTAAACAGGTAGATGAATGAAGCAACTCCTCACCCAGGCAACAGGTTAACTTAAATAAATACAAGATACCACATTTACAACCTAGTTATCTGCAGAAAAGGAAATCGTAGTAGTTTGTAGCACTTATTATATTCGTATTAGTCTGTTGCAATTATTGTTTTCGTAGTAATTTGCCTCTGCACTATACTTTTGCTCTGGTTTATGCTTTAAGATGCTTGTTTAAGAAAGGAGATGCACTTATGACTTCTGGTGACTAGTAGTTCTCTTGAATACCTATGTTGAATACACTTCCTGTAAGTCGCTTTGGATAAAAGCGTCTGCTAAATGACTGTAATGTAATGTAATGTAATGTAATGAAATCAAATGTTTAAACTTTCACAAATACGTCTGATAACTGATGATCCATACCACAGTGTTTTTTTAATATCATTTTATTGATATTTATATTTTTATAACAACTGTTAATGAAAAGTACATGAAATTGGCAAATCTGCTGTTTAGAAGCAGTGAATTAAATAAAATCATATATACTGTGTATTCTTTCACATTATCCATATTTGGCTGCTTAACGTGTTTTTTGGGGAGTTTTGGGAACAAAAAAAGGTCATTTTTGTGGATGTCAACCCTTTAAATCCAAACAGAAAACCCAGTGTTCATCGCTCATCTACTGATCGTTATGGCGACCATTGTGATGGAGAGTATCGGGCGGGTGTTCATCAGCCTGCAGCAGATCAGAGGGGTCCCCCGGATGCTGACGGAGGCCGCCCCCTCCATGCCCGGCACCGTGCGAGACTCCGAGGTTCCCCACTACTTCCGGGAGCGCTACGTCTGCAACGGCTACCGGCCACTCAACCAAAAGTGGCGCTACTACTTCCTGTCGTTGTTCCAGCGCCACAATGAGACCATCAACGTCTGGACCCACCTGCTGGCGTTTTTAGCCATCCTGGTGAAATTCCGTCAACTTGCCGAGACTGTGGACTTTGCAGGTGATCCTCATTCGTGGCCCCTGTTGATCCTGTTCCTGTCCTCGCTCACCTACTCGGCGTTCAGTGCTGTAGCTCACCTGCTGGGTGGCAAGTCTGAGCTGTTTCACTACTTCTTCTTCTTTCTGGACTACGTCGGGGTGGCGCAGTATCAGTACGGCAGTGCGGTCGTTCACTTCTACTACGCTGTGGATGAGAGCATGCACAGACTCGTGAACGGGATCTTCATGCCCGCCGCCGCCTTCTTCAGCTGCATGTCCTGCCTGGGATGCTGTTACGGCAAGTACTGCAACCACAGCCTCCCGACGTGGGTGCGCAAGGTGTGCCAGGTGGTGCCCTCGGCGGTTGCCTACATGTGGGACAGCAGTCCTGTGGCTAAACGACTCATGTTGTGGTCTACATCCGGCGACGACCCATCCCTCATCTACCACTTCGGCCAGGTCGCCTTCTTCCTCAGCTCCGCCTTCTTCTTCAGCTTCCCCCTGCTGGAGCGCTGCTTCCCCGGACGGTGCAATTTCGTGGGACAGGGTCATCAGGTGTTCCACGTTTTTCTGTCCTGCTGCACCCTGTGTCAGATCCACGCGTCCCACCTGGACTACGTGGGCCGCAGGGAGCTTTACTCCAGTCTGCACGGGGGCGGTGAGGCCGCCGTCTTCGTGGGACTGTACGCCGTCACTTTGGCTGCATGCATGCTAATCGCTGCCTTCATGCTGAGGAAAGCTAGATGCGTGATAGAAGTCGAGGCCAAGATCAAATAATGTATTAGATGTTGTAGGAGCTACATGCAGAAGCGTTAATGTGCCTTTCCTTCCAAGACTAGCTACTTTGATATACAGTGAACTAATTATTCTGTTTATGCTGCTGGCTTGACTTTGGATTGACGATGGATACATGATGTTAGGAGTTTGTACTTTGGTACCAATTTGTGTTAGAATGTTGTGGAATCATTCATAGTATCATGGATCAGCAAAGGGTCGAGCTTTTTCTAAAAAAATAATGTATTAAATCTAACATATTACATATCAGTATGCTGTTTCTGATAACCATACATGACATGCAGTCGGATATTTTTTCAATTATCTGGTTTTGGATTTTTTTTCTTTTATCCTACAATACTAGGATAATATGTGGAATAACATGGGAAATATGGAATTTTTTATATATTATATTCTGAAAGTCACTGACATTGAATAACTGTTTTTATTATTTCTCCCGAACTAATGAACTTAAATGTTTGCTTATCTTTAATTCATAATTATGGAAGTGGCTTAAACGTGTTATTAATTAAGCTCACAATTGAACTTCAGACACTTTAATCTAGTAATAATCAAATAAATAACCATTTTACAGAACAATTTTACTACATATGGAGCCTGTCGTTGTGTTTGTGCCTTAGGAGACAATTGTTTCCACATTTTATGTAAAGTTTAGCCTAGAGTTGGTGCTGACTGAGTATGACCTTGTGAATGTTAATGTCCTCAACCCCTGAAAGCCATCAGAAAATGTCCCAGTGTCTTCAACCTTTAGGATTTAAGTCATGGGTTTATACGTGTAGGTGAGAAATATTTGAGATGTTTCAGTGCCAGAATTTAAATTGTTTTGTAATTGTTTTTCTAACACATGTTCCATTTTATATCACTTTTAGATATAATGATACACTGCCTTTAGCTAGATTTTTTTTATGATATCTAATTTATAATCAAGTCTTAAAATTGATATGTCTTATTTTAGACACAAGTATTCATTGTATTGTGTATTTTTGGATGTCAGCAATCACTGTACTGTGTCTTGATTGTGTCTTATGAGACCATAAGGGAAAACTGAATGTAGGTGTTACATAAGTGTACTACAGATGAAGGTACCGCGATAATGTATGTCTTTGTGAGATAACAGTGCTTACTACTGACCAGGATGTAAACACAGTGGGATTGAGTTTAACAAACATCTCTTGGGGACAGAGCGGCAGAAACAATCTTATTTTTTATAAAAGCACAATTTCCCTCATAACCTTCTTGAGTTTCATGTGTGAAACATTGAATAATGATGTGATATCTTGGTGGCCACTATATAAATCTCTCTTGTCAAATGTTCCAGACGGATGGGAGTAACTTGGTGGTATTTATCAGGGCGCGTTGACCTTTGCACACAGTACGTGGAGCAACATATACGTGTTATCGCCATTGTTATCTTTTAAAATACAGTATAATATGCATCCAGCCTCCCTCAAAGACGATAAAATATAGTGTTGATTACCAAACTGCATTTTCACGGACTTAACAGCCAGAAATAAAAGTTAAATGTCACCTATATGGTCTCATCCAGGGCTCTCCAACAAGCTCAAGGTTCAAAGAATATAGAAATAAGTTTATTAACACGATGTCACTTTGTTCAAATTCACAGACATCCCGCCTCCTTCTGATGCAAAATAATTACTAGCCATTCAGCTGCCAGCTCAATCTGGAGAGACAAGTCAATGCAGAGACAGTTAGCAGCTGTTTAGTATAAACAGGTGATGAAGTCGTTGGTGTTTGGACTGTACAGGGAGATTTGTAGTCGAAGGGCGTCTGCCCTGAGCAGCAGAAAGATACATTCCAAGTATTTAGGAATTCGGCAAGTAGCTACTGTCTTTTTTGGTTGCCAAGTAACTAAAGCTGAGCTTTAACAAAGCTAGCTAGCAGTTAAACATCCACTGAATAACAATCTGAAACTGTTTATTTCCAAGTAACACATACAAGGAATTTGGCTAAGTGATGGTTGCGTAACAGTAAACACAGTGCAAAAGTATAAGACGGTGAAAAATCTGAAATATTCACAATAAAATATGGTAAATAAACAAATAAGAGTACCTTAAAAAAAGTATATTTTTAAAGTGTCAAGTGTTTATTAATAAAGAAAAAGGATGTGTAGGGGTATATCTGTGAGAAGTTGTCTTGGGGATGTAAGTTTGTGAGTCTTTGAACTGTGTCAAATTCATTCTTAAACTACAAAGCAGTATTTTAAAAGCAGGAGCTTCCTTTGATTTTCGGGTATAGTTGCCCCTTTTTTGCCGTAGTTTGCACGTGTGCTTGAACTGCCACCATTAATATCCACATGTCCTCACATAGCCTACAGAACACCACTGTTGACCGTGTCATAGCATATGAATAAACTCTATTGTGTTAACTGTCGTCTGCTGTCACTTTTTGTTTGTGTTTTAAATTAATAATGTGTAGTAATAACAGGCAAGAGTAATAACAGCCAATCGGAGCAGTGGATTTACCTGTCATTGCTCTACAGAAACGCCCCCTTTACCATGGCTGCAATCAGACCCTTTAAGTTAATGCCACGCCCACTTGATTGATCCAACTCCCACGATTCAACCAATGTACCTGTAGTAGTCGGCAGGAAGTGGTCTGGTCAAACAATTATATTTCAAGATTAATAATAAGGAAAACGATATTATGTTCTTTGTACAGTTGATTTTATTTTTTAGAACTTCATCAATATGGCACCCGATAAGAAACATTAAGATTAAGAATGCAATCAAATATAACAAATACATAGCTAGATTGAAAGATGGACAACTGAAAATTTAGTTTGAATTTGTATTACTTTTTCTTTATACATAGAGTATTTTTATTATTATTATTATTATTATTATTATTATTATTATTATTATTATTATTATTATTATTATTTTCAACTTTTAATATGCACCTTTGTTAATGTTAATGTTATGTATAACGTTTTAAAAGAAACATCAAAACACACATTAACAAACATATTACTGTCTATTTTCCAGCTGCATAATACTGCGGTGATTATGATTATGAAATAAGCACTACATCACTTCTCGTCGAGATTAGATATCACTACAACAATACAGTAGATTAATGAAAGTTGTTGAACTGCAGCACGAGCCAACCAGCAGTACATAGTCTGAATTGTTTTATTTAGGAACTATTGGACAATATATTCTTCAATTTAATTATTAGACATATAAAACCATCAAATGCTCAGATTATGCCAGATCCAGCTATATATACAGTAGAGGTAAAGTGTCTGTTAAGTGTTTATGCTGCAAATAAGAATAAGTTACCAAATGTCTGTAGTCCTATAGTGCCCCCTCCTGGTGTATATAGGAACCTGCATGCCACAGCAGAATCGAGCTAAGTTTGAAATTACAATAGAACTATATTAGGTGGGATCAAAACATACATGGCCATTTCAAAGGATGCAAATATAGACTCTAATGTTTATGACAATCATATCTATGTTTGTATGGAGAGGTAGATGAGGACAATGGCTCTCAAGCAGCTGTGAGCCTGCTTGATGACCTTGGGCCCCCTCCATAATTAAAAATGGTTTTAAAAAGGGCAGGCAATTTCCAAAAATACTTGACATGTGCTTGGAGGAACCAATCAAAAAACAGTTGATCTTTTATGTGTTAGTAGTTTATACATAGAAAATGTAAAATTTAAAACATTTATAATCTACTATTGTATATATAAATGACGGGAAAAGTAAGCAACAAAGAGTTAAATGTAGATGCAATTTAATATCACCCCCAGAGAGAAGTGGCAGTTCCCAAAACTTTTTTTCTGAGGACCAACTTTAAAAATAAAAAATAAAAACCATTATAGGTGTTTTTATAAAACAGTTGTAAGAGCAAAGAACGCAGCTGACCATTTTACTGCCATGTCCGCATCATCTTCTATCACCTTGAATCGGTAAACCAGCCATTTCAAAGAGATGTAGGTTAAATACATCAAAACTCTATTAGGGTTCCTGTGCTATTGAAAACATACGCATGTTAAATACTTTATACATGAGTCCAATTATGTGCATTGAGGCGGAGCTATTATTTCCTAATGAACATTTTAAAACTACAAGTCAGCATGTGTTTTATTGGTTTAATCATATGGGAAGTCACTTTTGTATATTTATATTTTTTCGACCACACTGACTTTTTATTATCCCATTATGGTGTAAAATGTAAGCAAACAGCAGTAGAGCTGAAACAAAATGATGATTCTCTGTGGGTTTGTTAATACTAGTGACACCTTTGACGTCATCAAAAGCATTTCACCCATTGTTTAAATGAATATATATGTCAATTGGTGGATTTTTTACTTCTTGAAAGTAAGCTATTTGTCTCTTACTGCTCTGAACTGTTATGGTTTAGTTCCCACTGTGTCCTTGAGGCTCTGATATCCTTCTCAGTCAACATGTGGTTCTTCTCATCAACACTGGGTGGTGATCATGTACCGCTGTTGTTAATGCTGAATTAGGAGAACCTTTCAAACACAAGGTTGCTGAGCTCTCTTGTGTCTTCGGTACACTTAAACCCCCTAAACCAAATATAGAGGCGTTAACTCCTTGATGCCAGACTTTTCCCTCAGGCTTGCGGCGGGCCTTCAGTAGATGTCAGGTGTTTGGGTTTGTTTAGGATTAGGTGTACTGTCTGTGCTGCCAACTGTGATTCTCATGATAGAAAAGAATCAGCACAGCCGACTCTGTAGCACCTGCACAGGCATCTTCATGACGATCCTGGTCCACTATTCTTAACCTCGCTGATATGAAAGATTAGACCTGAAGCTTTGGTTGAAAGTGAAAGGGCTGGAAAAAGTTGTAAAGCAGCTTCCTGCTCAAAGGTGGATTAGTGTTCAAAGAAAAGTGAGGCTGAACAACATAGAGAGGGACGACAGGAAGAAGAGAAAGAGATGAGAATCAAGTGTTTCTCAGAGGAAAGTTAAAAATAGAGATAAGTAAAGAGTTTATCTTTGTAATGCTGTCAACTTATTAAATCTGTCTCTTCTGCTTAGGAAAGTGCTGTAATTTCACAGCAAATCAACACTGAACTTAAGTCAAGAATCATCATAAATATAATGTGGCAACAACAGAACTATGTAAAATATATCTCTGTTGAAAATAAATGTGCGTTGTTTAAAATGAAGATGTTTAAATGGACCAAATATTGACAAAAGAATCTTCGCAGGATGAAGAATAAGTGAAATGTGTGAAATAAACTTAAGACTCATCCACACAACCTGATGACCCGGTCAGTGAAGGCAGTGATGAGCTGCATCCACACACTTGGTTCGATTCTTGCACAGAAAAAGCAGAGCAGAAGTTCAAATTCTCCTGTCTGACCATCATGCTCTTAGTGCTTGAATTTTAATTTCCTGGTTGAGAAAAGGAGCATATTTATTGCATATGTATTGTAGAATATCGGAATCAAGAACTTGTTTGTTTTGTTTGGTTCATGATCCTTTAGATCGGTGGTTCGCAACCTTTTTGTCTGTTGACATTTGAAATAATGCATTTTCCACTTAGGACTGCCATCTTAACAGTTTGCATATGTCAATGAGCTTTGAGAAGTTCAAAGCTTCTAGAATCAATATTTTCATATTAACAATAGATCAAAAAGCTATGTTTAATGTGAAAGTTGTTGCAGCCTACTTTTGATTTTTAAGGACCGTAGCTTTAATGTTCAGTTTGTTTCCTTTAATATTTTTTATATGGTGGAATAGGAAAGAGAGATAAGAGATTTATTTTTCGTCTCTACTTTACCGGGACTTATCTCACAGCCCTCCAATCTATCCTGTGGGTATATAATGATGTTCCATGGGAGTCTTCAAAGTCAACGATCATCCACTTCTCAAGATGTTGTGCTGCAGTAAAACGAAGCCAAGTAGCATTTTTACAACCCTTGTAAAGATCCCCTGAACAATAACAATCAAAGGCAATTAAAAGCCTGATTAGCTCAGCATTTTGTCAACTTCCAGATACTCTGTGTACCTCTTAAATAAGGCTTTTTTCGTCAAGAGGTCGAATGCAAAACAGGCTTGAGTACGCGGCGCGGTTTAAATCACTACGTTTGATTGAGAAAAACATTTTCTATTGGTACTTAATGAATCCCACAGTGTTCGTCTTAATGAGGAATCAGGACTTCTCGGTGTGGGTCGGATCTCTCTCTCCCGCTCTCTGTTTCCCACTCTCCCACCTTGATTGCTTCTTATGTAGGTCATCTCGGTTTGTTTTAATCACTGTGGGGTGGATAGAGTCCCAGTTAGGTGATGAAGCCCTCTTTTCTCTAATCAAAGTGGAAAATCAGATCTATTTCTAGCACATCGTCAGCACTGTTGTAATTATAGATTAGTTTGTGATCAGCTGGGATCAAATCCATTTGTGTCAATTATTCTGTATACAGATGGTGTTTTTTTTTAAAACCCATATCGTATAAGGCCCTCAGTGTCTTCAGACATTTCATAGTATGAGATCTAGAAGAGCAGATTATGTTTTGACCTTTATGCACTCCAGTGAATCCATATAACAGGATTGACCTCCCTCATTGATTTCCCATAAGAGCGAAGGAAGGTGGATGTGTGATTTCTGAAAAAATAAAAACCGGTGGGTGCATGATTGTGTGATTTTATTTGCTGGTACACACAGAGAATCCGATTGTAATTAAACTCTGTTCTTCCTGAGCTCATGCTGCTCCGTCTCTTAAAAAAAACCAAAAACTGACAAGCTGCAGATTTCTCTCAGCAGGGTCTGCCAGCATCGTGCATCCTAATTATCCATTTGATTACCCACGACAAGCTAATAAAAACACACATACACACACAAACACAACAAAGCAGATTCTTAAACACAGAGGAAATGTCTTGGAGCCTGAAGCTGCATGATACAGACACATGTTCAACATATTCTATCAGGAATAAACAGTGACTAATAGACCATATTGAACAAAAATAGATCCTGTTACAATCATTCTTTATATTTGTGTGGTTGTTATGATGTAGCAATCAAGTGAGCCATATATTTTGCACATGCCACATGTGTTTTGAATATTTGAGCTATTATAATATTATGTATCGTTGATATTTTAGCTCGTTGTTTTGTTTTTTTTGTCCACAGATTTCGCTCACTATGATAAATCCACTGCGTACCCGGTAAACACAGAGGACCATTTAGCAGCTAAGGAGCCAGATGTTACCCTCAGGGGTTGGTGGAGACCAAAACGGAGCTAAAAGGAAACTGAGTAGTACAAATAAAAGCTAAATTGGCCATAATCCAGACTAACAGATACATTAACTCTATCTGCGATTCTGCATAGTCAACTGGTTTATTTTTGCATTTTATCTTATCAACTATTCTATTTGCACACACATAAGACTTCGCAAAGGAAAAACATTTTTTATTTGGCCTATGTGATGGTTCAGAGTACTTTAGTCATCTGTGACCTTTGTTGCTACCTTTGTCTTCCTAGAAAGATGACCATAAAACTGGAAACAAGTAATCCTTCAACTTTATTGTGTTTCCCTTTCAACGAATATATACTCATCTTTTATATATGTTTTTTGATATGTCATAACAATCATATCAAAAATGTTTACACTTCTAAAATACACCATAAAACTGTATAAGGTCACAATATGTTTTCAGTTTGTTTAACTGCCACCAATTTACCAAATAATTAATTAATGCAGCTTTAACAAAAATATTCTTGTCAAGGTAGGAAATCCTCAGAAACAGTCTCAACCTCCTCATAACCATCTACCACGTCATTTATGCACGCCCATGTCATAGTTGCAGTATTTCCCACAGCACACGAAGGCAGCATTGCTCTGCCGTCCTCCCTCCTCCTGCCTGTGTAGCCTCGTCCTCTATCCCAACACTGTGCCTCTGTCTGTAGGTGGGAGGGTGTTGATGCAGAATAGGTGTGTTAAGGCCACTCTTCCTCAATGTGCTCTCATTCTGTCACCGCCTTTAGTGTGTGTGTGTGTGTGTGTGTGTGTGTGTGTGTGTGTGTGCGTGTGTGTGTGGGTAGCAGGTGGTCAGCACAACCACACCTGTTGTTAATGTGATGGAGTATAAGGGCTTAAAGAGAAGCGCACTGAACACACTCATGGATGATGAATGGGATGTGCTCTGATAACATGTTAAAAACAGGCGGCTATGTATCTAGCACACACACACTCACATCCGTCTGCCTCTCTGTCAGTGTGTGTGTGTTACACCAGCTGAGTGTTTTTGTGAGTCTTTCTGGAGAAGTTGGTCTGCTTAAATTATGATTCTTGTGTGTGTGTTTGTGTGTGTTAGTGTGTGTTGGACTTAATTTTGGGAGTTGTTTCCTTTTCTATCCCTCCTCGTCCTCCCCTAAATTACACTTCACAGATTAGTTCCACAGTGATCTGTCACTTGGGAGAGAGTGTTGTGTGTGTGTGTGTGTGTGTGCGTGTGTGTGTGTGTGCGTGTGTGTGTGTCTGTTATGGTCGGTTTAGATTGGGGTTCCCCTCATTTGAGTAACATTGCTCAACCACCCAACATCTATCACACTAAGCGAAGGACAAACTGAATAAAGGAAACTGTCTCAAAGTTCAAGCTGTCTCTCACATGCACAAATATGAGCGTGCACACACACACTCACACTCACACACACACACACACACACACACACACACACACACACACACACACACACACACACACACACACACACAGAAGCACTCCTTAACTGTCATGGGGTGTGGTGTGTTTGTGTGCAAGGAGCTCAACTCAGTTCATTAATCATGTCTTTGTTGTGTCAAGGCAGGGCTAATTAGATTACAATACACACGCTTATTGGAGTCAACCAAGCAGGAAGCATATGATATGTTGCAATATGGCATGAGCACACACACAGACACAGACACACACACAGACACAGACACAGATGCAGGGATAAAATGTAGACTTATAGACACCATTAATACTGCAGATTAAGAACCGCTGTAACCACCAGTAAGGAGATTTGAGTGTTTCATTGATGTGACAATGAAACACAGATTAAAACTAATTTCCAAGGGGTAAAAAAGCCGATCGGGGCGGCACAGACTCTCGGGAGGCAGAATGAGCAACAATGACTGAACGTCTGTAAATACATCACACTTCATGTCATACAGCTTTCAGCTTGTCAGGGGAAAATCTGGGTTACTGCGATATGTGACTGCTGGCGTCAGTCATCATGCCTCATATCTCTCTGCTGTCTTTCCTGTTACTAAAATAAATATTTAGGCTTCTGCTGTGCCAGAAGGTCTCTTTTTTTTCTTTTTTCTTTTACAGCAGCGCCCTGCTTAACATTCAGGAGGTTACTGACACTGAGAACTTGATCCTCTTCTCACCAACCACTGGAGTGGCTGGTGCTTCGGAAGTTCAGACTGTTTGGATTTTTGCTATTTTTGAGACCGCAGTTCAAGGGGGGTCAAACTTTTTTTGATTGTGGGCCATGTACAGACAAAATGTAAAGGGTCAAAGATCAAACAGTAGTAAATGTGTAGTTTTCAATCAGTTGCACTTCTCAACAAGAAGACCACATGTGAGAAAGAAAACTCAAGTTTCAATCAAAATGACTATGCAGTACTACAAAACAGTTTCACATTACAGTTGTTTATTCCGGTGGCCACATATTTAAAAAAGTATTTCTGTATCCACTGCTCCTTCATGACTTAAAGTATTATGATGTTATGTTTAAATCTGTAAAACAAGTTAAGTTAAAACAGGCAGAAATGGCCAAATATTGGTTTTTGTCTAAAGAACTCCAGATGAACGCTAATGCTAATGGCTAATGTGGCTATATGCAAACCGGATCTGTTGGTAGGCAACTGTTTGCATTTTAGCAGACCTGTTAGCACAAAGTATCCACACAGAGTGTTAATGCTACATTGATAGTATTTGGGATACTCTCTGTGTATCTAATAGTATACTGTTTTGGCAGTTAGCGTATAGCATACAAGTACAAAACTCGCACACAGGGATGGAAATATTACTGTGACATTAACATGCTAATGTTACTGCCAAAGTAATTGGAAACTCATGCAAAATGTTTCCTAAAAATGTAATACTTTCTTTAATTTTATTTATTACATTTCATTATGGAGCCCTCTTACTATTGGCAGCATAAGTAGCAATTTCTATTAGACCTTTTTCATTGCAGACTTTTGATGTGTCATACACAGCAGGAGAAGCACACATTTAACTAATATCTCTGAATCAGACACACATAAATAGAAATAAATACTGTTATTAAACCCAGCTGTGCTGTTTCTGCTTTGTTATGTCAATGTGTCTGCTCTGAAAAAAAAATCAGTATCCATCAACAGCACACTAAATAAACTATTATCTTTAGAGTATGATTAATATTACCCTTTTCCCTAGGTAAAATATTATATTCACACTCATCATCTGGTTTATGGCCTGCTAAATAAATGTAATTAATTCAGTATTGAGCTTTGACAAACCATACATCTCTAGTGCCCTCTAGTGATCATGGAGCCCTAAATAAATGTATGTTTTCTTTATAGCTATAAATAATTATTGAATTGCTATTTAAAAAAAAAAAAGAAATATCATATTAGAATCAAAAACTATACACCGCTTACAGCACTGAAAGTTTATCAAGCATTTATTACTGACCTGCAACAGTTTTCTTCTTTTGTATTCTACAGTCTGACTAAAACACAACAGATTACTTATCTGAAAAAAAGTGTGTTGTTGAAAATATTCTGGTAGCCTGGGGCTTGATGTGCAGCAGGACATGATGATGTGGGGTATCATTATCATTATCACTGTCATTACGTTGGTTCGACGGTGATTCTCTATGAATTTCTCATCATGTCACTTTCTCCACAGTGATTGATTTCCCTGCTCTACACTTTTGGATTTCTGCTGTTTCATTTCCAAGAACTGAAGCTCAGTATGCTCCCTAAAAAGGAATAAGAAGCCATTAATCATGAGTTAGTCCATTCATGATTTTCCATCCCTTACATGTGATTTCAAACAGAATGCTAATCTGTTTTAACAAAATATCTCAGAGTCACATTCTGGGACTTTATGATGAATGCCTGAAGGGATCGGAACTGACACTTGGAATAAGATGAAGTACGGTGAACCCAGGTGTCCTGGTTATAATAATCTGCCCTCAGGAGCATCAATGCGCCTTTTCATTTATGTACCGACTGCATCATGTGTGCAATCAATCACAACACGAACACTGTAAATAGACTGCCAGAGTTACATCTGTGTTGGATAGCTGGCAGCGGGGAGCCAGGAATAGCAATGTGTTTCTATTGGTTGTTCGGTTTTCTGTCCAACTATTAAATAGATTACCATGAAAGTTTATACAGATCCTCAGATGATGGATCCAAATGGCTTGGGTGTTCCTCTGACTTTTTCTTCTGGCGAAAAAAAAAAAAAAAAAAAACTAGAGAAGCATTAACACTACTTTGTGTTTTCTGTAGTTCCCTTTGTCACTAAAGATATACTGAGTTGTATAATTTATACATGTGGGAACATGTGGGAACATGTGGTCAACATTTTTTTTGTTTTGGTGTGAAATGTCTCAATAAATGGAGGTTGAGGCTGTGGTTCAGTTGGTTGAGTGGGTCATCCTTTTAACGACAGGTGGAATAAAGTTTAAATTGGATTGTCATGGAATTTGTTTCAGATATTCATGTTCTCCTCAGTTGTATTGGTTCCCCGACATTTAATCTACCATTTTTACAATTTAGCTGCAAAACTATAAACTAATGACATCAGTCTTAGCCGTTCTTTGTGTTTAGTGCGTATAGGCAAACATTAGCATGCTATCAGACTGAATTAAGCACATTTTAACACTGTGCACTGAGTGTTTTATCGTGCCGATGTTGTACAGTCTGTTTTATTGGTATAGGTTGTTACCAGTTTGCCCACAGTGCATTATTCACTAGGGATGATATGTTTATTGCCTTGCGCATGGCTGCTTTGTGAGTTTTAGTGCTCCGGGACAAAAGGCTCATTCTGTCAATACTCAGCTATCATCTGATAACAAAAAGCTTTTAGTTTGTGCTAATGTCCGTCAGTCTTAAGTTCAGTTATAATTATTATTATTTATACAAGCTGTATGCTTGACAGAAGAATGCAGACTATGTTTGTCTGGTTAGCGCACTTAAAGGAAACTGCAGATTTGACATGATGAAGTAGCACGAAGCCATTTTTTTCATTTCATTTCACAGAGCATCACATGCAAGAATGGGTTATAAGAACCGGATACCCGAACCATGATATCTTACAAAAAGTTAGTCCTCAATTTTCGTTACATTTTTGCTCGTTACATGAATATAGTCTTTTCAAAATAAACTTCCTTCTTCACAGGGAACTTCTCAGTTAGATTAAGGCAACAAAACATCTTACAACACAAATTACGTGACAAATAAATCTACCTTTTCTTGTTAGACATGCTGAACATTCGGCCTCCTGGCTGAAAGATTGCTGTTTGTTGGACCCATCAACCTCCTCTCCAGTCTGCCATGTGTGGCTTTTGGGTTCTTTATACTTCCTCGTTTATGATTGTGTGGCTAACATACCAAAAAAATTGAATGACGGCTCTTTATTTTTTGTAGGAATAGCATGAATGCTTGATGAGACCAGCTTTGACCCCCAAGATGGCGCCTATTCAGACTGATGAGAATCAACTAAATTTGGTTGATTGAAAACCTGAGCGGCGACGCCAAATCCTGGTCTTATTATTCATCCATGATCACATGAAGCACGGCAAGAGGGGAGAGAAGAATCCCTCCATGGCAGAACAGGAGTGGAAATGAAGGAGAGATAAATGAAACCTGGGATGAGATTTGGTTCGTCAAATCTTATTTTACTCCCACCGCCGACACACACACTCAGTCGCTGTCGCTCACAAACTTTCACTCATTACCCGCTGTCTCTTCCTTCTCCTTCCCCCTCGTTTGAAGCACCAGTCTCTCTTCCTCCCACACTCTCTCTGTCTCATGAGGCTTTTTCCTTCCTGACTTTGTTTCTTCTTCCTCTTCCTCCCCCACCTTCCCCCTTTTTGTGTGTGTGTGTGTGTGTGTGTGTGTGTGTGTGTGTGTGTGTGTGTGTGTGTGTGTGTGTGTGTGTGTGTTTTTGCCTGTGTTTTTATCTCATCGCCCGGCTGCTGGATGGCACTTTTCCCTCCACACTCCGCTGCTCTTCTTGGTTTTTAACGCAGCTGTTACAACCCTTCTCGCTCGCTCACTTTTGTTCTGTTTTTTTTTTTGGCACACACACATTCACACATGCTGACAAACACAAACACAGTTCTTCTCCTTCCTCTCTTATGTAAAGTCTCTTCTTTATATTCTGTACCTTGCAAATACACACACACACACACACACACACACACACACACACACACACACACACACACACACACACACACACACACACACACACACACACACACACCACAGTCTTGAGTCATATACCAGTCCTCTCCACATAATCTCACACATCACCATTCTCACATTTGCACCCGGTCCGATAGGTACACACACACACACACACACACACACACACACACACACACACACACACACACACACACACACACACACACACACACACACACACACACACACACACTTTTACCCACTAGCTCTCCCCACCACACATGTTGGTACACACCCTCTCTCCTCTCGCTCTCTTTTTCCTCCCTCCCAGTTATACACATTCTCTCTCTCCCCCTCAGCTGTCTCTCTCTCTCTCCCTCTCTCTCTCATTCTTCATCTGCACCTCAGCTGAGTAACATGTTGCCTCGTCTGAGCTACGCCGCCGTGCAGTAAGCAAAGACCGCCTGCTCCTCATCTCGCTGACCAAACATAAAGGGCAAACAAGAAGGAGAAGCAAGAGGAAGGGAACTGAAGTCTCGTCTCTCGCCTTTGATGTCCGACTACCTTCTCTGAGAGCAGAGGAGGAGGAGGAGGAGGAGGAGGAGGAGGAGGAGAGAGGAGGAAAGATCTGTTTTCACACTTTCCTGACTCAGTTTGTCACCTCAAGCAGAAGGAGCAGCAGAGGATGCAAGGAAGAGCTGAGGAGCTGAAAAGTTGTCTCTCTTTCACTCTGCTGTCCATCCATCCCTCACAGCTGACCAAACTTTTTTTTTAAACGGAGAGGAGGAGAAGGCGAGGGCGAGGAGAGAAAGGGGAGCGAAAGCATCCCCTCACCCCGGTTACTTTTTGTGTGTGCACGTGTTTCGCTCAGAAACAAAGCAGGACCGTCCTTCCAGAGGCAGCTACCCATGTGGCAGGAGGCTCTGTGGACCCGCGGACGCTACCTGCTGGAGAAGAGCGATGGCGGCGAGGGTGGCGAGGGGCCCGAGAGCCTGGGAGACGGGTGCCCGGGGTTCCAGGGGGAGGTGTGCGTGGAGGACGGGAAGCCCCAGGACTGGCTGTACGAGTCCTACTACAGAATGAGCCAGCAGCATCCACTGATCGTGTTCCTGTTGCTGATCGTCATGGGAACCTGCCTCGCGCTGCTGGCGGTGTTCTTCGCGTCAGGACTGGTGAGTGAGTGAGTGTGTGTGTGTATATGTGTGTGTGTGTGTGTGCAGGTGTTTTAGAGGTGTGGATAAGTCTATCCATCCAGAAAATAGAGGTCAGGGTACTTTGATGTTGAATATAAATGCAGCACATCAGTGTCAATAAACAGGAAGTGTATTTACTGCAGTGCATTTCACAACAATTACACAACAACAGTAACAAACAACATAATCTGTGACTTGTTCAGTTTTGTCACGTTTATTACATGTTTTACTCTCTCATCATTATAGATAAATAAAATGAGGTCGCTGGACAGGGGGGGTTGTATTCTGATTTAAAAACTCAGAATTTCCCACCAAAAAACAGAGAAATTGAATATTCTGCTGTCTTTCTCGCAAGTTTTGGATTTTTTTCTCATAATTTTATGTCTTGAATCTTGTAAATATATATGTATATATTTTCTCTGAATATCACCCCAATCCCCCGACTCCGAATATTTGTAATTAAAGGAATAATTAAACTTTTTGGGAAATTCACTTATTCACTTTCCTCCAGAGAGAAGATGGATAACACTCTCATTGTGAAGCTGGAGCCGGCAGATAGTTAGCTTAGCATACAGACTGCAAACAAGGGGAAACTGCTAGCCTCATAGTAATCCATCTATCTATTGATTATTTGGTCTATTAGTCGTTGAATCTAACGACTAATAGTTGATTATTCTTAAGATTCTTTTTATATTACACAATTAATAATCCAAAATAGATATCATAAACTTTTAGGTATTAAATTATAATTCAAAAATTATAGACTATAACAACACTGCAACGTTAGTTCAAGCCATTTTTGGAGATGTCTGAGGAGAAGCAGGAAGTGGGAAGGGCCTGGATTAATCAGATATATATATATATATATATATATATATATATATATATATATATATATATATATATATATATATATATATATATATATATATGTTCATGATACCTTTGTGCTTTAGTTATTTATGTTGGTTTCGAATTATGTAAATTGTGGTAATTCTTGTCAGTCGGATATTTTCTCCCTTTGTATTAAATTTAGTGCATATTTCCTGTTTAGATAAAAACAACATAGAATGTGCCGGCCTCAACTGACATACCGCCTACAAAAATGTGTACAATTAATCACAGTTGAAGTATTCTCTTTCAACGTCTCATTGTGCCGCTAAGCCATAGTGTTTGGTAATTAGGTCGGCTGTAAACAGACAGTAAACAGTAAACAGAAAATATAAAACATATCAATAACAACGTTAGATGACTCATGGTGTAACGTTACGTTACCATAACAGCAGCAGGGCAGAAATTATTTTTAACATTGGAGACGAAGAAAAAAACAATTAGAAAATCAGTTATAAGTGACTACTTCTACCAGAAACACGCTCAATGTGTTGATAATCCTGATATATATCATGCTTTGGCGGGGACAAAAAGTAAACAGGACCCGGCGCTGTTTTGCCGCCGCTGCCATCTTGACAAAGCGGCACAGGATGCTTTTTCTTTAAGTGTTTGTGCAAAGAAGTCTTGCCAGCTGTGATAAACCATTTCCAATTTGAAGCACTTACAGAGCACCACGTTGTTTGGTCTCTTGTCTAAAATACTTTCACACTTTAGAGGATCATAGGCTGGGCGTTTTTTTGCTGAAGCTTGTTCTCAATGGGAAAGCATGCTTTGACTGTGCACAGCCATAATAACAAAGCGCCAACACACATTATGCAAATGCCCCTTTTGTTCAATCAGTGTAGAAATCAAAATGTAAAAAAAGTCAATATGTCGCTTTACAGGCTGGGTTTTGTGTCAGACGTCTTTTTCAGGCCAGCTGTTTTCCTCTGTTTCCAGTCTTTATGCTAAGCTAACTGGATGCTATCTGTAGGTTCTTATTCATTGTACAGACATCAGTCTCTCAGCAAGACAGTAGTAGTGATAACCAGAATTACCGTCAAAGAGCAAGACTAGAGTTTTTGAATTTATGAACCAGACTGATCAAATAAATCAAATGCATTTAAAAAAGTTTTTCAGAATAAAGGCCACTGTGTGTTTTTAAATGCTGTGGTATGCTACACATTTAATTAACAGCATCACAACAGATTCTGCATGGTTACAAGCTAGATATGTGATTATCCTGCAGCAGATAGAGGTCCTCTTGTTAGGATCACTTGTAATAAAAGAAGAGCGTTGGGGTTGCACCAGACTGAATGAGACAGGGAGGCCTAAGTGCATGTGTGTGAATATTTGTGTCAACATAAGAGGCCGTGAAGCGGTACTTTAAAATTGCCACGCCGTGTTTGCTTAGCAGATCAAGAGCGTGATGAGAGTTTAGTTCGTAACTGTGTAGGTGTTTTTACTTTTGTCAAGTGAAAATTTTTGTTTTGGACACAAACACTCAACCACAAACACAAGCTATTGTTTCTCAAGTCCTGCTTTTGTGTTTTTATGAAATAGCCGTACAAAAGGAATCCCACACGTTGCTTTGATCGTCGTTGTTGTTGTTGTTGTTGTTTCAAAATGAGTGTTTTGCCTCCTATATGTTCAAGGTGATCTGTAGACTCACGCTTTTCTCTCTGTGTGCGTCATGTACTGTCAGAGTAGCACCTGGAGGCCAAGGGCAAACTCCAATCAGACGCTGAGAGGGATCAACCAGTTTGGACGTAGGTGGCAGCGTCCAAAATAGAGTGACAGAGTGAAACCCAGATCGTCCTTTATTCAGTTACATTGACAAACACCCACCAGATCACCAAAAGTAGCACACTGGTTTATATTTAACATCAGTGATGCTGTGGTTTTAAAGCTGTGTGACAGACCTGGGGTTGATCAACTCTGCACGGTGCTTTTAAGATACAGAGCGGCTAAAAAACTCTGGCACGCACTCTCAAGATCGATGCACAGTTGCCGTGTTCACTGACATACACCAACAGGATGAGTTCAGTGACCATCCAGTGTGTTTTGGAGTTAAAGCAGAATAGCGAGGGGAGAAAATCTGCTTTCTTTTATCTGTTGGAGGCGTTTGATGACCCTCCGCCTCCCGCAGCGGTTAAGCGTTTGCTCTAGGCTGTCACTAAAGTCCTGTTAACATTCATTTGAGCTCCATTTTACAGGGTCGTTCCGGGAGGACCTCCACCTAAATCAATTCCTCTAGCTCTATTTAAGACAAATCAATAGAGCTTATTGCCCCAGCTGGTCGATCTAAGTCCCCATGTCCTCAGGTTTACAATGTCCCCCCCAATCATTTCCCCATCATTCTCAATTTAAATCAAAATATTTTTTTTCTTGTCAATTTGTTCCTGTTAACAGACAGATCTGTCTGTAGCTATGGGATGGTTGTCCGGTGAGGTGTGTGTATTTATTACTGCTGGACAAAGAAGAATGGCGGGTAGGGTCGGTTTGTGGCGGCCGGAGGGAGGGGAGGATGTTGTTGTAAGTGTTCTGGCTTTATCAGCGAGTCGGCAGAAAGTGGAATGAGTGAATGTGGTGTTTATAAGACAACTCCACCCTTACTCTGCAGTGTGTGTGTGTGTGTGTGTGTGTGTGTGTGTCTGTGTGTGTACACTTGCATGCATGTTTATGTTTGTGACTGTGTTTGTGTTGTTTGGGTGTGTTTCTGAGGAAGTCTCTCATTTCCTTCTTGGTTGCTTATCCGTATTTATTTTTTTGGGAGAAAATAATGATTATTCTTCCTTGTTGCCTTGAAGTTGTATTGATTTGGAATGTGTATAAGCATGCAAGTGTGTGTGTGTGTATTAGCACGTCCAAATGTGTGTGTGTGTGTGTCTGTACCGAACCGCTGGCAGTATTTTAAACTAATGACACTTACAGCAACATGAGACAGTTTAACAGAGCTCAATATTATCTGGTGATGGAACACTGGAAATATATCAATGGTACAAAAAAAAAAAGGGCATCTTTTATTGACTGCAATGCTCATTTCAGTTTATGGTCATTTGCAACACATTTTCATGATATATTGATAACATTGACTTTGTTCCATCCCAACAATAGATTGGTAGATGCAGGGCAGTGAGAGCAGGGTGTCTTTGTGATGATGGATCACCAGTCTTTTATTTAGGGGCAGGATGGTGAATGAATGAGGTGGAGGAGATGATGTGATGTCAGTGACTAGGGTGTGGTCAGAGCTGCAGCACCACAAAGCCCGGATGTGCTACAAACAGATAAAGGACTTCATACAAAAAAAAAAGGAAAAAAATGGGACTTTCTGTTAATTTTAACAGGATACATTTTGTTTGTGCGTGCCACTATTAACCCAGCCAATGCTATAAACAAACCAAGACCATTATTGTGTAATTTCACCCCCAAATCCAGCAAATGAAACATTTAAAAAAATGCAAAAAAGTTGGAAAAGGGCCTGAGAGATGAAACCACGGCCACTTGCATACAAATCATCATTTGATTGAATTGCAGTTCATTAGATCACAAATGAGAGAAGAATTACACCCAGCCTAGGAAAGCATTACTGATTCACCAGTTTTTGCGTCATGCTGATGGCTTAATTTCCAGCACACAGAAAAGAGAGAATACGTCTGAGCTGTGCTGTGATTGAGATGCTACACAGTTGGTACTGAAAAAGTGAAAACGATAGAGGAGAGAAAAAGAGGTGGGTCTGATCAGAGGGCGTTAACAGTCTTTTATTTCATTATAATGATGAATCCTTCACGCTGAACTTTATCTTTATTTAAAACAGTAGATAGTGTACTGAGCCATTTTCAATCATGAATTGCTGATGAGTAATACATGTCTATATAAACACCATCATTGATGTGCTACATCACAGTTATTATTATTATTATCATTTAGTTTACAATTTAAAAAAAGTATGCAGTTACTCATAAAGTCAATCCTTCCACTTCATCCCATTGGTTTACACTCTACAACCTACATCTCTGAGTAATGAGTACTCCATCGTTCCTATTAAACTGTCATAAGGCTGCAGAACTCATAAGAAACACATAAAACAAAGAAGCAAAGCAACAAATATTTACTTTTGGTCGGGGTCAAGCTCCAAAAAGGCTGTTTACTACACCTCCCATGATGCTTGTCATTTGGGTCTTTTCATTGGAGACTTGTGGTTTCCTTAAACTTTACGCCTCTGGTTGCAAAAAGAAGTCTGATTGTACAGCGAACCGTGACAGGTAAATAGACGCTGTTGTGTCAAATAGATGGAGTGCCCCTTTTCATGTTGCATGCTGATTTTTAAAACGCCACATGATTGTGATTTTAAAAACCAAGTGCTGATTGGGACTTCATGCCTTCAAGCTAACATTCAGATTCTGTGAAAGTCTCACTAATCGTAGAACACCCACTTCTATTTCATGTATAGCATTACAATTTCCCCATGAATGTTACTAACTATTCCACTTTTTGGAATTTTTGTTTGTATTAAAAAGTGTTTCAAACTGGTTCGATCCACTCAGCAGCCCCCCTCCCACCACTGTGCCCTCTGGCATGGATTATGAAATGACCATTTCTACACAGTGCACTGATGAACTCCTCCCTTGGGGTGCTGTGATGAATTATTGTGAAATCACAAGGTTGAAGTTACAAAATTTCACAATATCTCTGAAATGGAGAGAGTCACAATACATTAATATTATTAAATGAAAATACTTCACGTTATAGGGCTGACAAAAAACAACCTAAAGGACTGTAAACTATCACAATTTAATCTAATGACGTCTTCTCAGGACTCCAGATAAAGCGACATATTATGCTTCAAACTATTTTTAATCATTTATATCAATATGTTGGGGTCAAATGCTTGATGCTCTGAAACCTTTGACCTTGTTAACATTTCTCTACACTGCAAATGGAGCACTCAAGTAAAGGTTTGTTGATTATTGATGATTTTAATAACCAAGCTGAGAGCAGATGGAAGAAATCTGCCACGAGTTCTGCGTCATCATGCATTATAAATATTCAACAGGCACCAATACATGGAGAGTGCATACACTATCATGATTTAAAGCAACACAAGTTTCCCTTATGCCTTTCTGACATAATGTATTTGGTGGGTTTGTGTCCTTTCACCGCTGGATAATTAGATTACTGCATTTCTCTTTTTCGTCTGCTGCCACAATGTCTCCCTCTTCCCCCTTTTTTTCCTCCCAGTATAATAGCTTGATAAGCCAGACTGGGCTAAAAAAAGGAAATAATTGTTCTGGATGACAATGCAGTATATTATGGCAGAGCCGGCACAATTCCCTCCCTCAATGCCGTATTGAGGGAAATGGCTTTAAATGGTTTTCAAAAGGGTTTTAACAGGATTAGATGTACTAGAATCGAAAAATGTGCAAAGTGAAAATACTGAAGTGGTGAGAGAACAGCTCTCTCGCTTCCTAACCTGCAGTTGTTTGGTCGTGTGTGAGCATACAGTTTGTGCAAAATGTGTTTTTTTAGGGCCAAAAGGATGGGGTCTTTGGCACCGAGGTCCACTCAGGTATCCCTCCCTCTGGTGTTTGAGTTTGCAGTCTTGCTCACATCCTCATTGGGATTCTATCCGCGCTTCAGGCTGACTGTATAGCTGGCGTGGCGTCAGCAGCAGTCAGATCCCATGGGATCCCCCTCGCCAGACCCTGACTCATACTACCTCTGCTACATCGTGTTGCTACACTAATACGCAGCAAAATGCTCCCTTCCTGCATTTGTTCCGGCAAAACAGCTCCTGCTATTTTCAGCAAGCAGCTCGAGTCAATAAAATGTCAAATCAGCCGAAAATTCAAGGTTGAGTCCGCTGACATCTTTTCATTCTGTTACATAAAAAGCTGATCCGCTGATTTGCTTTTTAAGGGATTAAAACACATTTCTATGCCCACACTGATGTTCTTTTTTTAACGGTAGAACTGGTGACATCTTATCTCACAGTGGCTTGCTAAATTAACATGTACAGCTGCTGGACCATGACTTTGGAATAACTGAAAATGGTCTACGTAGGTGTCGGGTAGGATCCAGTCTGTGAAAGTGTGCTGAGTGTGTGGAAGCTCTCAGTCCTCTTTTTGAGCAAATGATGGTGATTTTGCTGCTGTTTCATAATTTACGCAGCCTGAAGAGTGCAAAAGGACTTGGAGAGTACTTTAGTCTTACCCTGACCACATTTGCGTGTGCATGTTTGTATGACGTGTTTGTGTTCGATGGGATTTTTGCATATTAAAGTATATTTCAGTCAGAATCAAAAGAGGTATTTTCGCTACAGACTGTGCTATTACGTTTAGGACAAACACATGCAGAAGTTAGGGACAGGTCAAAAGGATGACTATGTGCTAGGGGACATTAAAGGGAAGTGAAAAGTCTCTTCCTGTTAATGTGTCACATGACTCAAATTAATCTAATCCCCTCTTTCCACCGAAATTAGCACATATATGCTGGTATTTCAAATGCAGGAAAACTCCCTGAAGACAGGCGATAGACTCCTTTCCCATTGCCAGAAGACGAGTATTTCCCAAAAAAGGGGTTAGTAAATAGTGAAAATGTTACGATAGTTTCTTCTTTTTTATATCTGTTACATATTTAGTCCCTCTTTCAAACCCTCAAACCAGAGTTTACGATTGTTGGAAGAGTGGAGAAACTAGCAAAGAACGATTCAGCGAGTTTTATCTTGAATTAAGTGTGTTTTACAAAGATCAGCGAGGTAAAATTACCGCTTCTGTCAATGGAGTCTTGTAGCTTTGAGGAGAGCATAACCTTTCTTTTTATTATCTAACTCTGTGAATTAAGTGTTCAACCAAACGTAGTCTGGTAGCTTTGATAAGAGCATTTTAATTTAATCACATGTTTTGTACGTTAAATATAATATAACTCTTTACATAGCATTACGCCCAATAAGGGGTGAAAATTATAGTGTCCATCCGGGTGTCATGTTTCCGTTACTGACGTTTGGAGCTGGATCCGATAAATACCTGTGACTACTCCATAACCATTTTTCTCAGGTACGAACACCGATTTTAATCTTTGAGACAAAAGCCAGATGTTAGTTGGTATTTTGTGATTTTTTTTGTCCAGTGGTAAAGGGGCTAAAGTTCCCTGAATCTTACCAGACAACAGCACAAACTTAAATGGTCTCCATATTGATAACATTTCTTTGACCCACAAACGATCCGTACAACCATGAACGTTTAGTGAAAATATTAGTGTAGTGATTGTGACAATGATAGAGGAAATACACTTTAGAGTTAAATTTAGTCTTATATGAAGTCATTTTCTTTAAACACATTCTGACAGCTACATGATCATTTGCACATCATTTATGGAGGTTTCTTTTAGCAAAAAATCAATATCTTCACAAGGGAGAGTAAATCAGATTATGGCAGCAAGATAAAAGAAAGAAAGTGAACCGCCTTGTAAGGAAAAAACCTTCAGCCAGATTTGTTTCTTTTAACACAACTGGATGGACAGCTTTTATTATGTACATCTTAATAAACTGTCAACATGATAAAGTGAGTACGAGGAAGAGGCTGTCGAGGAAGAGGAGGCGGGTATGGGAGGTCTGGTCGGAGTCAAAGAGAGAGAGAGATAATGTGTGTGTATGTGTGTGAGTGTGTGTTGACAGCTTCTAAATGCTGACTTTGACAGTGTGAGCGCAGAAATGATGCTGTAGCACATTCTCTGGGCTCAGACAGTCTGTCTGCCGAACTGTGAGCCATCTGTTCATCAATTTGTGTGTGTGTGTGTGTGTGTGTGTCATGTTGTAGATCTATCCTTATGAGGACACAGAACTAAGGAGAATTATCCTTAAGGAAGCAGCTTTTTGTGTTATTTTGTTAACGTTATAGGAAAGGTTTTGGTTAACATAATATACTGCATAAGTTTTTTTGGTTAACCGGATCTGTAATAAGTATGCTCCTCCATGCAAACATTGTACCACACAACATTATTCAGAGTGGTTGCAGAATGTACTCAGTGGTCAGCCCAGTCACCAGGGGATTTTACATTTCTGCAAACCACAGATTCGTTGAATGTGGATGATTTTGCATTTGTTCAGACAAACTGAGGAATGACAACGAACAATGCATCGAGCAAGTGACATAGTACATAAAGCAGGCGGCAACCTCCGCCTGTGAAAAAAGTGACGCCAATGCATTCCTTTTAAAGGGGCGGCTGTGGCGTAGTGGAGAGCAAGGTAGTTCTCCAATCAGAGGGTCGGTGGTTCGATACCCGGCTTCGGCAGTCGATGTGTCCTTGGGCAAGACACTTAACCCCAAGTTGCTCCCGAAGGCTTGCCATCGGTGTGGACTGGATGTTGCATGAATGTTAGTTAGAGTCTGATGGTGGCACCTTGCATGGTAGCCTGTCATCAGTGTGTGAATGGATAAAAGCGTCTGCTAAAATGTAATGTAATGTAATGTTAATGGCCATCAGGGGGCGACTCCTCTGGTTGCAAAAATAAGTCAGATTGTATAGAAGTCTATGAGAAAATGTCCCTACGTCTCACTTGATTTATACCTAAGTAAACACTGTAAACATGAGTTTATGGTCTCAATCACTAGTTACAAGTCTTCTTAAATACAGCATGGTGTTCAATTAGTAAATCATGATCTCATTTAGAGAAAATGAGTACATAAAACCACCACCAAAGTCACAGAATCTTACACTGTATAAACCAATAAATCTTTCTCTCTCTCTTTCTCTCTCTCTCTAGAATACAGAAGACCACTTGACGTTCTTGATCACGGTACCCGCTGCCCTCTTCCTCTTCCTGTCCATCTTCATCCTTGTCTGCATTGAGTCGGTCTTCAAGCGGATGCTCCGGCTCTTCTCTCTCCTTATATGGGCCTGTCTGGTCACCATGGGTTACCTGTTCATGTTCTCTGGAGGGATACTCAGCCCCTGGGACCAGGTACATACATCTCTGTGTTTTTTATGTCTGTGTATCAGGATGTGGATGTGGGCATTGCTATACTGTCTGTACAACTGCATTTCTGGTCGCATGCATTTGGGGGTGCAATTCATTTGATTGACTGTTTGCTAAGCTCCGCCCCCCTTCTGTTTTGTTCTGTTTCCTGCGTGGCACATGGTGCAGTTTACATTCAAAATTCATAGTAATTGCTGAAACAATGGGCTCTTGATTTGAGAAGCAGACTAAAGTAAGCTTCTCATTTCTAGCTGATGGTTAATGTTACTGCTAAAATAACTGTTGATAGCTGATTTTGATCACCTTTACTACCTAGCTAATTTAGCTAATGAAAGCTCTTTGAGCTTGTGGAATACACCATCTCCTGTAGCTGATTTTTTTTAATGTTTCCAACTGACCTTTTTTTAAATCAGAACTCTGCATGTCTCAGGCGAAGAATCAGAGGATGGTCCATGTAGAAGACAGGAAAATCAAGAAACAGCACTGTACATCGTGCAAATTAGAGCTTGTTAGCCCTATTGTAGTGGCAGCTTGTTAAAAACCTTCCTTGGCACTAACTGTGCTTAAAGGAACCAACACAAATCGTCCAATAGCAGGACCGACTAGAGGGGCACAAGTCTTAGAAAAAGCTAATTTCTAACTTATGTTGAATATTTTAAATGGCATAACACCATTTAATTTTTATAAAAAACTAATCAACACAGCATGGCTCTTGCTTTTTTATGAGTATGACAAAAAGCATACTGTTGTTATAACAGGACCGGGGAAATACTACAGAGTGAATGTTTTGCATTCAGCAGGGCTTTTTAAATTTAACCTGTGAAACCACAAAACGATGTAGCATGAAGTGTCTCTATACTTGGAAGTAATGCTGGATAAGGTTTCTACTGTGTAAAATAGTTAGCTGGACATGCTATTGTTTGCAGTTTACATGAGTTGAGACCAATACACGACTTGATCCATACCTTACATCGCAGCTCTTGTATTTAGGTTTTGGAAACAGCTGAAGGGGTTCTACAAATGTAGCAAAAGAAAAAAGTTATGAACGGCAGGGATGAAGAAAAACAACAACTCACAGATTAAAATACAGGCATGGAAAAAAAAAATAACAAACAGAACAAATTACTGTAACTGCAAAGGAACTGCACAAAAACTCACAGCAGTTGGCTACTAACTTAAAAGCATATTCTAGCTATTTATTATTACACTCTCGTGAAGTTAGAGAATAAAACAAGAATGGAATTGAAAGAGACTTTTAACCTAAAGAAACACTCAAATTTAAAGTGTGCAAGCAAAAGCATGGTTTTTATTTGACTCACGCAAACAGTTAAATGAATACATGACGAAGAATAATCACACCCTAAAATTCAAATCTTGCATTTTGACACACGCATATGTGCTCACACGTGATTGCATATTTGTGTGAGGAGGCCTTTTTTTTCCACACACATCTGTCCGTCAGTTTCGGGGGGCCTTTGTATATGCATGCATTGCATGATTGTGTGTTTGTGTGCAGTCGAGAGCACAGAGTTAATTCCACGTGTGACAAGTGTTAATGAGGCCTGATGAGAGCTGGAGGTGAGCGGATCAGCAGACAGACACATTAGTTTTCAGTGCCAGACTCGTTCTCGCTCTGTCTCAGGAATCCTATTTTCTCAATCTAGTGCCCTGTCCCTCCTTATTCATCAAAGCCCATTTTTCTCCACACCTGCTTCCTCCTCTACTGTTAAGACCCCCCTCCTCCACCCACCCCACCATGCCAAAATGTCCTCTCCGCCCTTCTCCCTCCCCTTCACTCCATCCCTCCCTCCTGGAGGAGATATTTTTATCATCAGCCACCTGTGAGAGCATAATCATTATGCATTATTAATCACTCTATTCTGCATTCATGACTCCCCCACTTATACCGACATCTATCTATCTATCTATCTATCTATCTATCTATCTATCTATCTATCTATCTATCTATCTATCTATCTATCTATCTATCTATCTATCTATCTATCTATCTATCTATCTATCTATCTATCTATCTGAGATGTCGGGATTAGCCAGTTTTACCTTAACCTTAATTGTTATATAAATCACAGTTTCATGACTGTGACCTTTGAAGAAGTTACGATATCTATAGTGTCGTGATTCCTGCATTGTTTCCTGTGAAAACAGCAGACACCATTGTTCGTGTGTGCGGCTGAATCTTTTCTTACTCGAGTCTTGTCACCTCACCTGCAGCATTGAGAATAGGAAATGTAAAAATGTCGGAGGGAACCAACACTCCAACCTAATATTTGCCGAAGAAGTGCCTTAGATCAGCAGTGACGGAGCACATTGGATTTATAAAATGACTCTGAACCATGTGATCCAGTTTAACCATCACAGTGAGATTTCTTTTTTTTTCGTTTACGCCTAAATTCAGTGAAAATATGCAAACTGGAGATCGGCTGATGCTCTCTAGTCACTAGTCTAATAATGCTAACGCTACATTGTGAACAAGAAAATGTGTTTAAAGCGGCAGGAAGAGAGCTAGTCACAACTGCAGCTAACAGCTATCGTTGTAAAGTATAATAATCACTATGATGACAAATAACAAATTTAAAGAAAAGGGTTCGTGTTGATAATACATAATTTAGTTTATTAGCTATTGGCCTAGAAATATTCTGTTTAATAATTGTGAAATCGTAAAACTGTGATCTTTGCTCTGACAATAATCCTAATATTAAAATTCTATATTGTGACATCAGGAATCTATATTTCTTTATGTCTTTCTAAAGAATATAAATAATATATATATATATATAAATATATATATATCCCTCTATTTTCCTCTAGCTCTACATCTCTCTGTCTCTTTATCTATATCTTTCTTCTATCGCTCTCTCTATCATCTCTATCGCTCTAGCGATCTCTCTTTTGCTTTTGTAGTTTCTCTTTTTCTGTCTCTGCCAATTCTAGCTGTGAAGAATGAAAGAACAAAAGAAAGAAAGACGATAAGAAATACAGAAATCCGTTGAAAAGAGAACAGCTGTATTGGCTGCCTGCTCTCTGTGGGTTGGATTGATTGTGATTACTGAGAGAACAGCATGTCTGGTGGCGCACACGGAGCTCATAACAGAAAAGCCCTGAATGAAGAGAGAGAGAGAGAGAGAGAGAGAGAGAGAGAGAGGTAAGGTTGGAGATAAAGAGAAGCTGGTGCTCTGCTCCGTCATTCACTTCAAACCCCTCCACCACAAACATGCTCACCTGTTCACCTGCTTTCTTTACACAAAAAAAAAAAAAAAAAAAGTCTTGTCTGCATACAGCACAAGCCGTTTCTACCACCATCTATCCGCATTACCCGGTAAGTCTGGGCTTTATTCAATTTCTGAAGGCCTTGGCTCTGTCCAGCAGGCAGATTAAACATGGCCGCCACACCTGGTTCCCCCCAGAATCAAGTCACACTGACCTGTGAGTGTGTCTATGTTGGCACGTACTTGCAAAAGACGTGGGTGCTCGCATCCCTAAAAAGTACTGCCAAGCCCTAAATACGCTCATGAATGCCAAAGTGAGCAAAGAGCAAACATTATTTCGACGTGGGTATTGAAGCCTGTGTGTGTGTGTGTGTGTGTGTGTGTGTGTGTGTGTGTGTGTGTGGAGCCAAAGTGAGCATGTGCTGCCTTTGTCTGAAACACAGAGGAGGGTTGAGCGCTCGGAACAAGAGAGAGCGATAGAGAAATAAAAAGTAATCGAAGATGCTGAAGTGAGATGATGGCTGCGGCTCCCATCTCGGAGGGGTGTATTAGGATTCAGGCCAGAGAGCAGGGGGAGATGGAGTGCGTCTGGCTGCAGGTGACGCACCCCAAATTGGACTGCCATCCTCGATTCCCACAGCTCCACACACTACAACTGCCCTCTGTCCTTGGGTTCTTTTTTTTAGAGGTGGGAGTTCAGGGTTAGGAGTTGAAGGTTATGACAACGTGTACAGATCCTTCAAAACACCACATCTGCTCCGACGACAGCATCCTGCCCCGTTGGTAACCCTGGCAACAGAGAGCATACGGCTAGTCAAAACACCTTCCCTCGCTGCTCTCTGTTTTCAGATCCTCTTTTAGAAGGAACTCGGTCAACAGTCACTTACATCCAATGTTCTAGTCATGTTTTTGCTTGATAAAACACTGCATGTCAGTGGGGGGAGTAATAATTTACTTGCAACGCTTCACAAAGTCACCTGTCACTGCAAGTAATGATTATAATGTTGATGTATTGAACGCTGTGAATATTATTGCAGAGCTTTTCCCAGCTAGTACTTCCTCTAAGGAACCAAAGGACTTAGAAGTGTGAGACAGATGTACTCAAGTAACACATTAAATATGAATACTGTGTATATACATATGTATCATAACATGCAGTAGTGGAGGACTGTTACAAGTAAAAGTGTATAAGTATAATCAGGAAAATATACTTTAGGTATCAAAGTACTCATAGCAGAAAAATATCCCCTGTGACTGTTATACTGTTATATATATTTTATCATTAAATTACTACTTCTCATACATTATTAATGTAAAAGCAGGATTTTATTGTTGTAGCTGGTTGAGGTGGAGCTCCTTTTAAACTGTTTTGTATCTTCATTATGTATTAATCTGTGGATTATTTCCTACATTAATGGGCTAATTGTTTGGTTTGTAAAAATTCCTTAGAGGCCAAACTGGCACCTTCACAATGTTTATGTCCAGCGAAACCTCAGAATTATTCATATATGATGAAAATGATCAAATTGAAAACCAGCCAACCTTCACATTTGACGAGTTGTAACTATGAAATGCTTTTGTAGGAAAACTGACGTAAACAAGTCCTTAAAAAGTTGCCCTTATAGTCAAACTCTTCATATATATTGTATGCGAAAATAATAATTAGTAAAATAACTATTAACTTCTGCTGTCAGAAAAAAAAGTAGTGGAGTAAAATGTACTTTATTGCTCTGTGAGAAAAGTGGCATAAAAAGAGAAGGCTAAAATAAGGTTCAACAACCTCAAAACTTTATGTAAGTACAATGCTTGAGTAAATGTACTTTGTTAGGTTCCACCTATGGTAACCTGACACATTGGGGCCAGCAAGATCAATTTCACCCATGTTTTTCAATCTGATTCACTCTTAGCTGTCACTATCAGTAGCTTCCTGTTCGCGGACTGACTCTCTGAACCTCAAAGACGCAGGAAATAAACAGACAGGCAGGAAGGTCAGAGTTCTTCTGGTGTCCCTGTTAAAACCTGTGACCCGTTTGCGCTGGTCACCACCACAACAGGAAGGGGTTGACTGATGGCAGGGGAAGTGGGCCGGGGCGAGGCAGAGGGTTAGGGGACAAGGTGTCAATGAGCATCGCAGTAGGAAACACGAAGAAAACAGGAACAAGCACAGACAGGTGTAAGAGGCTTTGATGGAAACCTGGAAAGAGAAACAACTACAGTAAACAAGCAGTAAGATCCATCTAAAAAGATACTTCAGTCTTATATTCATTCCCATATGGAAGGAAATATTTGGGATGTCATTGTTTGATTCACATTTCTTTGATTAGGTAGGAAATGCTTCAGCCCCAAAATGACCATTTGTATATCGATTACTCACCCTGTGCTACCTTGAATTCTTTCAGATCCTTTCTTGCATACCTCCATGAGGGGAGGGGAGAATCAAAAAACTGAAGAATCTTGATGAATTGAAATTAAGGGGGCAGTATAATCCGAGTGTCATTTATCCAGTCATGTGCTCAATAGTTTCCAAACACATGCATCTTTCGCAAAAATAGGCAGGCGAGCCACAGTGAGACTGTTTTTGCAGAAGAATTATTGAGGTTTAATAAGGTTTTGCCGCGATGCATGTGTTGCAAATGACTAGATAAATTCAGACTTGGATCATTTTGCACGAATTGGTTGAAAGTTTGTAAACAGATGTTTTCATATAGTTTTGCTTCCCTCAATTCATCAAGACTTTCCTCCATTTTCTGATTCTTCGTTCACCATGGAGGCATGTGAAAGAAACAATGTTTTCATCAGGAATTCGAGGTAACACAAGGTGAGTAATTGATATACAAATGGGTGGAGTATTTCTTTAAGGCCGGTTTTTGTCTTTTTTTTTTATTGCTTATCATAAGATCAGCTTCATCGTTTGATCTTTTTGTGAAGAAGAGTGGGCAGACCGCTTAACGCTTCTGTATTTAGGCAGAAAGCAGACAGAGAGGAATGATACAACAGAAATATTTGATGAGATTCAACCACATGCATTTTTGTGATCTATATTTGGGCATTGCTGTGGTCGTTTTTTGGGGCATTCCTGCAGTACTTCTATGACCATGCATAAAGTCTCAAAATGGGTTGACGTACGTTGTGCTTAACATCAGTGAATGCGTGTGCTATCCACTGTGCTTGCAGTTCTGTTAATCAGACAAAGCAAAGCTGAAGCCTGATGGCGTTGAAAGTTTTTTGTAGACTGCATATTTCTCTCCAGCACTAGCTGAATTATTAAACACACTCTCTGTTTAGATTTGTAGGGCGAGGAAAAGCTACAAAGTTGGAAAAAAATATTTCACAACATCGAGAGCTTTAAACAGATTAGAGTTATTTCCCAACTGACATCTCTCTTCGTTTACCAGGTGTCCTTCTTCCTGTTCATCGTGTTCGTTGTCTACACCATGCTGCCCTTCTCCATGAGAGGGGCCATTATCGCCAGCGCCATCACCTGCTTCTCGCACACCGTCACCCTCAGCGTCTGTCTGGCCTCCACCGCCACTGAACTGGAACCACTGGTCTGGCAGGTAACGAATTTACGCAACTTCCTGCTTTTGTGGTCAATGTGGCCGAGATGTCGCTGCTTTGAGCTTCCTGTTTTGATATTCTGATGACCTAAATACGATTACTTTACTGCACTTATTAGCTGCAGGGTTAGGTTATGAAAACAAAATTTGTAAGGTTGTTCCATGCATGATTAAAAAATGACGAGGTACAACATTTTAATGAGGCCTGGGTCGTAAAACGGTGAACCTAATCTGTATCATGGTGACGCAGGAAAGTCAGCAAAACCTCCAGAGTCAACTGAACGGCATTTTAATTGCTCAGGGAACAGCTCTTAAAACATTGGTTCTAAATGAACAAACTGTTGATAGCTTTAAATAAAAGTCTCACCACAAAACAGAAACCTTGTAATGCTTTTATTAATACACAAAACTAAATCCATCACAGATGAGGCAATTATAAAAGCTGTACATGTAAATAAAGACACAGAAACATGCCGGATAACACTCAAAGTACATAGAACAAAATGGAATTGATTTTTTAATCACATGCATGTCTGAGGCTGACACACACACACACACACACACACACACACACACACACACACACACACACACACACACACACACACACACACACACACACACACACACACACACACACACACACAAAGTAAACACACTGATAACACTCAAATCACGATAATCTCTCTCTTCGCTCCGTCTCTCTCACGCATACACACACATATATACAAAATGGAAAAGCACACCAACAATAAAACATGCTCAGAGATGCTCATTTCCCTTGGATACAGTACCAAGGACAACCTATTGATATGCAAGGCCACATTTTAAAGAGCTTGAGGTTGACATAGTGGTGGAAAAGCGCAGTCAAAGTGAGTGATCCGGCCTGCTTTTACGAGGTAATTATGTAGGCTTAAGTGGAAGGAGTTAGATTCTGGGGAAATTACACACAGGCATATCTGGAAAATGCGTCACCTCCTAGCATTATTTTAATGCCTTATTCTGTGTGCGTGTATGTGGTGTATGTGGCAGATCTTAGCCAATGTGATCATCTTCACCTGCGGTAACTTGGCCGGAGCGTACCACAAACACCTGATGGACCTGGCCCTCAAACAGACCTACCAGGACACCTGCAACTGCATCAAGTCTCCCATTAAACTAGAGTTTGAGAAGCACCAACAGGTAAACACACACACACACACACACACACACACACACACACACACACACACACACACACACACACACACACACAAACACACACACACACACACACAAAGATAGAGTCGAAATGAATGTGTGATTACACTCTGGTTTCTGGGGATGCATGTGACACATTAATGATGGTGCTCTTGATTTTATGCCTTTCACTGTTGAATAAAATGTTTCAATACAAGACTACAAAATGGAACAAATAACCATTAAACCTACTAAATGGGACTATCATTTTGTGTTCATTTTGTGTTCATTTTGTGTTCATTTTGCTGTTCCTGTGGACAAAAGCAGTAGTGTTTTTGAGCGCCAAAGTCCTTCTGAAAAAAACTCTTATTTTACTGCAGCAGGATCTGACAGTCTGCTCGGCTCAGTCCTGGTTCTGGTTCTCCCGTGCATCCATCTCTGCAGCGGGTCCATCCATAAGGCCTGGGTCTCCAGCAGCGTGGTGCTGCATGACAAGCATTAAAAGTGGATAAAACAAGATTGGGAGCTTTTCTATTGCTTCTCCACATGCAGCTAGTAGCTAATGGTGACACCAGTGCTAACAGCACAGACTACTGCAAACCTGCTGTCACAGTGTTTACCTGAGGGTACTGGGTGCTGCGGTTCAGGTCGGCGTTATCAGCTTTATCCGCCGTGTGAGAGCAGTGCAGACAGCGGATGTGAGCTAGCCAGTGGTGCACGTTAACATGCACTAACATGTACTAAAAGCACATGAGGGCGGCCGGACTATGTCAACAAGACAAAGAGAAGCTCAGATAACAACACACACACAGAGGGAGAGCGACCTCATTTAGACATCACTCCTCTATATCTTTACATACATAATGGTCGTTTGCTGCTATATTAATGATATGAATATTATCTGTTGCTCCTTTAAGAACAACTATTGAGGAATATACAATCTTCTCGCTGATGGTCTTTGCTTATGTAGGTCACACAGAGGCATCAGTCTTAACTTGATACTGTTTCTTAAACAGGTTTAAGTTACTTCAAGGAGCTTAAACTTATTAATGTCTCTGTATACTTTGTGCAACTTCTCTTTATTTTAGCTCTAGGAATGGTTTTTGGTTGTTCGGTTCACCACTTTGCTTTGAAATTTAAAATAATTGTAATAGTTTTGTTGATCCCCAGACGTAATGACACTGCTTGGTGCTAATATTTTGCTGCTTCCTATCTTGGCTGTAGACCCTACCTGTTTTCTCTCTCTCAGAGCCACACATAAGATAAGATAAGATAAGATAATCCTTTATTAGTCCCGCAGCGGGGAAATTTGCAGGCATAAGAGCCCAAATTGATTCAATTTTTCTGCAAAATACTTCCCAGTTTTGTCAGGGATGAGGAGTTGGTAAGTCGTCATGTCTAAAGAGGCATTATGCAGTGACATTTGCTTGACATTATTGTCTTTGCCCTGACATTAGCCATTCTCTCTGACCAGGCAAACGACACATGAAATTATACATAAATAAGTGATGGTCCACTCAATAGGGACCTGCTAGAGTTAGCCTTTAAGTATTTTCTTATTAATGTATCCTTTTTAAATGTAAGTAAAATTAGAAGATGTAGGAATATTACAAATACCTCATTATATGCAAATATATATGAAGTTTATTATTATCTAAGTTAATTATGACCTGTTACATATGTCTTCTATTCTACAAATGGGCAGAAATCATATGTGAAAAATATTTTTAATTTGAATTCAGTTTCTAAATGATTTATTACTGCAGGTCAGTTCCATATTTTGTTTTGCGTATAGATGGTATTTGAACATTTATCACTGACATGTTTTTGTGCACTTGTACCCTTTTGTTTGTTGTGTGTGTGTGTGTGTGTTGTGTGTGTGTGTGTGTGTGTGTGTGTGTGTGTGTGTGTGTGTGTGTGTGTGTGTGTGTGTGTGTGTGTGTGTGTGTGTGTGTGTGTGTGTGTGTTTGCAAAAGTAAACAATTCAGAATCTCATTCAAAAGCTGAATAGAGATCACTTTAGTTCTTTAATCAAACACAAGATTAATAAAACTCCATCTCTTCTGGCCATTATACCCCCTCTGCATGCTCACAGTAGAGGGTTCATATTGCCTCAGTGCTGCATAAGTAAATAAGTGCGGGTGGTGTGGAGTTCTATTTTTAGCGCACCCACACCCCCACCACCCCCCCAAACCCCCTCTCTCTACTTAATTTGCTGCTGTGTTTTAGGAAATGAGCCTGTGGTGTGTGAACAATGTAATGACCCTCTCTGCTGTGAGCCGCATTTATGAGTCACACCCCCTCAGGCAGCTACTCGCTCTCTCTATTACACACACACACACACACACACACACACACACACACACACACACACACACACACACACACACACACTCGCACACTCTCAAAATCTCCCTCAAACAGCCCTCCATCCGATATCGATAGTGCTTCAATAGTTGAACTTCACAGCAAAGAAATACGTCAACTTTCCATAAACATCCTCAGTAAATAGATGACCAAATCAGTGGAAATCCTTACGCAACAAGGTGCTCAATATCATAAATGGATATTTTTTAAGTCTAACCGACAGGCACGTTTCTTTGATGTTTCACCTGTAGGATCACAGATAATCTATTGGTTTCCTCCGCCGTGCTGCGTTGTGCTGGAGGAAGATAAATGTCTCTGCCTCAGACGCTCTTCTGTTCTTGACTTTAGCTTCCTGTGCTCAGCTGAAAAAAATAGCCCCAAAAAGCCATAATTAAGGAAATCTATTTAGGAGGATAAGTATTAGCTTTGGAGGACAACGACTATTTTTACATGCAGTATTTGAGAAAAGAACATAAAAGAAAAGTTCTGTTCTATTGTATTTTATTGTTCTATTCTCTTGCCTCCTAAATCACATACTATGCACTACATGGTGTATATGTAAACTACCTTCAGGCATGCTTTTATCTGAATAAACAGTAGCCCTAGTATGTAAGTTTTCTGATGCACTGAACTGTACATGACAGCTGGAGACACATAACCATGGTAACCGTAGCCAGCCGTAGCCAACCTCAAGGGGACCAGATTATGATTTGTGATGTCTGAACTAATTAAAAAATGTATATTGAGCTAAAGCAAAGTTTAAATCTTATGCTAACACTAAAATTAAGCATTATTGAAGTAGCAGAGCTGTCCGCCTTATGAACGTTGCTGTCATAACAACATTGCATTGTGGGAGTTTGGTCATTGGGTTCAATTTCATTCTACGGCATCCTGTTGTATTCTACGTTCTGTTTTATTTTCAAGGTTCAAGGTTGTCGTTCTACAACACAGAGTTGGACAACAAAATACAGATGAAGTCTTTTTATGCCTCACTAGAAAAATAATCAAAATGAGTATTGTTAGGTTCAAGTGTGGAGGATGAGGTGGAGTTGAGGAGGCTTTGTTTTCTGTTCTATATTATTCTGTTCTTTTCTGTTTTAATATTTTATTATTTTAATAGAACAGAAAAGAAGATAAAAGAACAATCCAGTCACTCCAAAAAACCTCTTACATAGCACATATTGTGTAACTGTACAAATCCAACAAATACTGTCTCTCTCTGAACTCTGAATCTTTTTATTATAAATAATCATCACTTTTTTCCTTCTTTGACTCACAATGGACGAGTCCTGCTGTGAGTTAGATATCAAAAACAAAAATCTAGCTGAATATTAACTCAGAAAAACAAGCATCCTGCAGGTTTATCAAGGTCGTAGTGTAAATGAAACAAGTTTATTCTATATTTTTACTATGTTAACATATAAATGTATTCTTCTTATGTTCTCAATGTAGTTCATTACGTATCCGTATCTTTCCCCCCCCTCTCTCTGTGTCCTCAGGAGCGCTTGCTGTTATCCTTACTGCCGGCTCACATAGCCAGGGTGATGAAAGCCGAGATCATCCAGCGGCTGCAGGGACCCAACTTCGGTCGAACTGAGAGCACCAACAACTTCCACAACCTGTATGTGCAGCGGCACACCAATGTCAGGTGAGGCTTCCTTCTCCTTTTTATCCGAGCCTCCACATATTAGAGGTTATTATTTTCTGTTCTCGTCTCGGAGCGTGATTGCATCCTGTTACATCCTGTCCTCCCCCTCGTCACTGCTCATCCCAATGTCGTCTTTTGTCCTCCCCTCTCTACCTGCCTTCACATTTGGATTGCTCCTCTCATCCCACTTTATTTCCTCCTCTCTTTTCTCCTCTTGTAATAATCACTGCATCCCATCTTCTTATTCCTTCTCATTGCTATGGCCACATTCAATTCAGAGGGAATCCACCTCCATTGCACTCTAAGGTCACTCTATTCCCGGCAACATCCTTAGAAACAAATCTGGGCTAACCATAAGAGCCTCTCCATAGAATGTCCTCTAGAAATGTTTTTTGTCATGGTGGAAACAATATCACTGTGTGCCTTTTAAGTGGGCCTCAACTGTATGTGTGTGTGTGTGTGTGTGTGTGTGTGTGTGTGTGTGTGTGTGTGTGTGTGTGTGTGTGTGTGTGTGTGTGTGTGTGTGTGTGTGTGTGTGTGTGTGTGTGTGTGTGTGTGTGTGTTTGGGAGAGTTTGTGCTCATGTTTCTGTTGCCTGTAATCCCTCCAGTAATACCAGATTCTCACATGACCTAGCTCACAGGTAAGAAGGCAATCTCTCCAGAACAAAGAACTGACACCCAAGGACATGTGTCCGTGTGGATCTGCTGGGACCCTCCCACACTAGACCGCTAGTGGAGAGCTACCGCCTCGTAATAGTTGCCCGTTGGTTAGATTGTGTGTTTTTACGCTTATTGAAAGACCATTCCTTCTCTTGGGTGAAAGTGCTTTTAAAGTGTTTGCACCCTCATCTTGGTGAGAGCTACAGGTTAACTCTAAACTGGGTTATTTTATTCTATTTCATAGGTATGGACAATTTTAAAAACAGCATTAAAGGAATACTTCACCCTTAAAATAACCATTTGTACATCAATCACTCACACCGCGTTACCATGAGTTCTTCTTAGTTTTCTTGCACGCCTCCATGGTGAAGAAGAAGAATAAAACATTTTCATTTGATTTAATTTAAAATATATTTTTTATTTATTTAAAGTCTGTTCTTTCTGTTTTCTGACTTGTGACATTTATGAGGAGCTGGAGACATAATATATAACATGCTGTATCCATTTTTAATCTAATGTAATATTTAAAAACGAATAGGTAAGAAAGTGCACGATACTAACATGATTGAAAGAAAACAGCTCAGGTGCATGATCCAGAAATGTTACACTCTTGATTTAAAAACCAGCACAAAACAATGTGAATTGCATTATTTATTTTTATTGAATTTGAAACCTGAGCACAAAAAAGTGTGTCTTCATTCATTTATGGTTTGTGAAGAATCTTCTGCAGTAAAAATCTGTTGCCACATTGGTAAAAATGCTCAAGAACTCAAAGGGTTTGTGGAGAAAAATACTGCAGAAAAATTCATTCAAAGCAAGTGAAACAAAAACTGAAGTTCTCCTTATCCATGTTACTCTTATTAATAAAATAGCCCACAGAGAAGAAAATCGTTATGCCTCTTCTCATGTAATTCAATGACAAACTAGGCATGAAATCAACAGTGCTATTTCATGGTTGTGTAATGCAGTAATACAATATTAACTGCGCTGTGTGTTGTTTCTCATTTTGTGCAGTATTCTGTATGCCGACATCGTGGGTTTCACCAGGCTGGCCAGTGACTGCTCCCCAGGGGAACTCGTTCACATGCTGAATGAACTTTTCGGCAAGTTTGACCAGATTGCAAAGGTAACTCAAGACAATCCCATCTTCATTCATAGGTCAGTCTTCACACACAAGAACAGTGTGGGTGCTTAAGTTGAATACATTCACAGCAGAAATGAATGAAACATTAGAAAAGAGAATTATCTGTCTGATTTCCTTTCATAGATTTGAATTAGTAAACCACGTAAACCATGAAAAACAAGCATCATAAACCCATTAACTTCTAGAGCATCCATGAATCAACCCAATATCAATCAGCCCTAACTATCTGAAACTACAGGATGGCATTTATAATCAAGAAATAATTAGATTTCAAGTTGCTATGAGAAACTTTTGACTAAAACAGTCTCAATATAACACTGATGCCTCTAAATGACCTACATAAGTGAACAAAACCATCAGCGAGAAGATGATTATTTTTTTATAGTTACTCTTAATTATTTTCATCTGTGCCTCCGGGTCCCATTCTCACAAAATCTGCCCAGAGCAGACAGTCAGACTTAGCTACAGTTAAATTATCGGTTTTCTAAAAGGACCCCCGTGCTCTGAAACAACTCCTCTTTTGTCTACAGGAACCGCAAAAATCATCACAAAATAAAGGTTCCTCGTAGTAGTTCTGATGGAGAAAAATAAGGATGTTTAGACCAGTGTGTTTTGGTTCACATTAAGTGCTTTCAGCGGATGTTACCTTGTATCCATAACAGTTGACCTTATTTGAATAGTGTGCACAAAATTGGTTGTTACAAAAAAGAGAGAGCAGGATCTGTCTTCTTCTGTCAATCAGATGAAGCGCGGCCTTGAAATGGATGATTTCTCTGTCCCGCGGGCAGCATCGGCCTCTGTACCGTACCTTTTTCAGAGCGCTGGTGCATGTTGACAGCCGCAGGTTGCAGCAGCGTGGGCTGGTCAGAGTGCATCTCGCGGTCTCATGGGTACTCTTGTTATTCGGGGTCTAAACAGTTGAGTCAGGCTCTCTTTGAGCTTCGTGTCCAGCAGCTCTGTCCTCCTGGCTGATGAAGCTGCCGTTATATAAACCCGGTCCAAAGATGAGCTGTTACACATCCCACATGTGGAATGAGAGCTAATGCATTATGTGTGTGTGGGTGTACGATTTTGGGCTTGATGGATGTGACTGTGTGTGTGTGTGTGTGTGTGTGTGTGTGTGTGTGTGTGTGTGTGTGTGTGTGTGTGTGTGTGTGTGTGTGTGTGTGTGTGTGTGTGTGTGTGAGGGTTGTGTGGAGGTGAAAAAGAGCCCGAAAAACGTCATTCTCTAAATTAAATAGTGAAGCGGTAATTTTAGAAAGATTATGGAGTTTGATGATGAATGTACACTTCTTCCTGTTAACCCCTAGTTACCTCTCTCTCTCTCTCTCTCTCTTTCAGGAGAATGAGTGTATGCGAATCAAGATCCTGGGAGATTGTTACTACTGTGTGTCTGGTCTGCCCGAGTCTCTGCCTCACCACGCCAGGAACTGTGTGAAGATGGGCTTGGATATGTGTGAGGCCATCAAGTAAAATACCAGATCTCTCTCTCTCTCTCTCTCTCTTTCTCTTTTTTTTTTTTATCTCTCTCTGTCTCTCTCACACACACACATACAAACGAAAACACAAACAAACAGGCATGTCAACAGATTGAGCAGAAGGAATGCCAGACTTGATTCCAGCTCTGTTTGAACTCCACAGTAAACACAATGTGAATTCATGATAAGCCTCCCGAATGAACAAACAACATTTTCAAACAAATGAAAAAGTATTCTCTTTGAGCTTTCCCCCTCTTTCTGCTCTCTGTCTCTCTGACTTTCACACGTATTAGTTTTACAGAACAATATGTTTAGCTTGCCGGCGCTGACCTTTAATCACAATCAGATTAAAGACGCCATTCGGTGTCGTCCACCTCTGACATTATGAAGCAGAGTCTGTATTTCAGTGCTGTTTGGGAGGATTTTTGACCCTGACTAGAATTAAATTCCGGGGGGAAATATATGACATATTTCACAAAATACAATTCTGGTTTCTGGCAGCTTTGGCCATGGCAGTCTGAACTGAAAGCTAACTCAAATACTCAACATTTTGGGAGATGCTTGGTTAGCCAAGAAATAGTTCCAGCTACTAAAAATTGTCTTTTTTTTTGTCGCCAGTACCAATTGTCTTCTTTTATTTTACATTCTTAGACAAAATTCTAATTTAGATTAAAGTGAGTCATCAGGTTAAATATGTCTTTTTTTAATCGGATCAACATGTGGAAGGGGGACTTTTGCATGCAATGTTTCTGTAAATTATTAGTAACTTATTCTTAACGCTAGTTAATCAACCGTCTACCCCTGCATCACTACTACACCACTGGAATTCAATGTTACAAATAGTATAATTCTGATTATGTTAGTGTAGCCTAATCTTTATCTGTAACTGTGCAAAAATACTGGGTTTAAACAGAATGAATAGACATGCACAAAAAAAAAAGGCTGAGCACCATTCTAACATTGATTTAGTATTCAAGTGTCAACATTATGAACAAAGCTTTGATGCTTTTAACTGTTTGGTAGAGCTCTTACTTCTCTGTTGTGTAAATGAGATACAATGTCTTAATTGTAATGGGATCCCCTTGAAAATGTGATAATTCGTCTCAAGGGCTTCATGCTGATACAATGAATTTGAGCTTTAAAGGTGTGTGTTTTGAACTTGAAACCAATCCAGGCTAACTGTTTCCTCCTGCTTCAAGTCATTATGCTAAGCTAGGCTAACCACGTCCCAACCCCAGCTATGTACTCAACTTTGTGATCGATTTGAATCTTCTCATCTCACTCTTGGAAAGAAAGCGAATGAGCACATATTACCAAATAAATAGTGAACCACTCCTTTAAAGATGAGCTCTGCTCTGTACTCTCTACAGGAAGGTCCGAGACGCCACCGGAGTCGATATCAACATGCGTGTTGGTGTTCATTCTGGCAACGTCCTGTGCGGTGTCATTGGCCTCCGCAAGTGGCAATATGATGTGTGGTCACATGACGTAACGCTGGCCAATCATATGGAGGCCGGAGGTGTGCCAGGGTAAGATATAACCAATTCTTCAGATAATGTAACACTGATCTGCTGCCTTTCAAGTCCTTGTAATTATTGTGCGGCTGGCGAACAGTTGCGAGAATTAGTTTGTAAAGCTGACAGGAAGCTATGCTTTGGGATTTGACTAACACGTCCTGCCCTCTGGGTGATTAATGTTGAGTTGCACTTAGCAAGTCAGTGAATTCCCATCTGCTCTGTGCAGTTCCATGTGGCCTAAAGACTAAGTGAGCTAGTCCCAGTGGCCAGCAGCGTCATAGTATCATTATCTTGAGTTGCAGTGGAGCGTTAGTGTCTCCAGGAGGCTGTTTTGGAGGCCTTTTCAATCTTAAAAGAATAAGGTAATCTCTATTTTCTGCTCTGAGATTTATCAGTTATCAATACGGAATATCAAAGCTCGGCCAGGCCAACATAAAAAAGTGTTCATATCAGTATCAATCTTGTAAAATCAATGTTGGATGAGCCCCAGTGAACCACCCCCTTAAATCCAAATATGAAGACACACCAGAGGGAAGAACGTATGCATGTCAGCACCAATAACAGGTGCAATCAACAATCAGCTGAAAATATCTATATTAACTTGCTTTACATCAGGAAATGCACGTTTACAGACTGAAATGGAACTTGGGATCTATGTCTGCTCTAATTCTACCCATGTTATAAACATCTAAGTCAATTACAGCCACTTCATTTGACCAATCAGCTCTACAGTTGTTATGTGGACATCAGCTCTGCCATCCTAGCACTGTAACAAGCATGGGAAAATTGGCTGGTGGTTATGTGTAAGCTACACAGAAAATAAGCTCTTTCTGGTGCCACCACATTGTCTCACTGGGCTGCTAATGGTTGTGTCTCCTCTTACGCCTGCTGAAAGGTATCTGAAAACCCTCTCTGTTTGCAAGGGTAACAAACAATGCTGAAAATGCAGACTCACATGTTCTTGTAAAAGTAAATAATGTGTTTGAGAGAGCTATTAATGGCCCAAGCTCTTAGCGTCTCTCATCATCTGTCCTCTTATCTCTTCCTGTCTCAACTTCAGAAGGGTCCACATCTCTTCTGTGACGTTGGAGCATTTGAAGGGCTCGTATAAGGTGGAGCCTGGAGACGGACTGTGCCGAGACTCCTACCTGAAAGAACATGGAGTGGTCACCTACCTGGTCATCAACCCCAAGGTCAGAACCATCACCTACATGGTCTTAAACATTCACATTAAGTCAGATAGCAATGCTGAAGAGGTTACTGTAACGATAGACTGTTTATAAGAAGTGGACATAGTCGTCGTGATGTCACCCATTGGTTTGTGTCTCGGGTTTTTGAAGATGGAAGTCGGCATTTTGATTGCCATTTTGATTTTGGCGGTCACCTTCTTGGTTTCTTGCAACAAGTGAAAGGAAGTGACCATATGACCAACGGTGGAGCAATGAAGAGACGCCATTTATAGCGTAGTAGCGGTAGCAACCTGTCAATCGTAAGGTAGCAACGCCCTAAAGTCTATCCTACTTTATGGTCTATTTGACTCTAAATGGGACCATCATTTCCTTAATGAACATCATGCTGTATTGAAGAAGACTGAAACTAGAGATTGAGACCATAAACTCATGTTTACAATGTTTGCTGAGTTGGGTCATTTTCTCAAAGACTTTTATACAATCTGACTTATTTTTGCAACCAGAGGAGTCGCCACCCGGCTTGCTTTTAGAAAGAATGCAAGTTTAAGGAACTTGGCTTCACATTTCAGAAACGGAGTTTGCCGCCTTATATATAAATCCTATAACTTAGGTAACTTAGTTTTGAGCCATGTTAGTGGTGTTTGTCTATGGATGGCAATGTTGATTATTCAGTCTGTCAGTCGGTGTACCACTTTGTTTCAGACTAAAATATCTCAGCAACAATCAGACTAATTTTCATACAATATTGTACTCAGCTCAGAAAGACAAAACGAGCCACCAGGTCAACCACTTGGAGGGGAATGCAGACTTCCAAAACGCATGACCTCCATGGCAAATCATCTCTTTTATGGCCTAATTACACCCTAGCGTCCAAATACTGTACCTTAAAGGGACAGTTAACCCCCCAAAGTCAAAAATACATGTTTTTCCTCATTCCTGTAGTTCTATTCATCAATCTAGATTGTTTTGCTGTGAGTTGCCAGCTGTTGTAGATATCAGCCGTATAGAAGTCCGCCTTCTCTTTAATATAATGACACTATATTGCAACTTGCAAAAATCAACAATGTCTTTTTCCAAAGATTATGACCCGGGTACTCAATATAATACACATACCTTGTTGTAGGCAGTTTTGTTTAGGAACTGTGGTTGAAAGAAAATAGTCACTACATGAAACTATTTTTTAAACTTTACAGATTAAGAAAATTCTCCAATTTTTTAAACTCAGGGTACTCGGAGAGTGCAGAACGCCGCCAAGGCTGTTTCCATAAGAGAAAAATAATTAGTGCATCCTCCCTGTTATTCAGATCTGCTCCAAAACGTAATTCTACCAAGGTTCTACCATGGCATGTGCATGTCTGAAAACATAACCTCCTTGGCCAAGATAATAAAATCCAAGTGGGGTCAAAGCTGAAAGCAAGAATATTTCTCTCAGTTCATAAAAAGTTGATGTCTTGCACAGGGCAGCAAATATATTCCATTCACTCACATATTATCCTACATGTCGTCATGTATGATCCAGTTTGAATATTCACATACAGTCATCAGTTTGCAGCATCACTGACTCCTTATAATATGTGTGTTTTTAGACATGACTTGGGTTTTAATGTACTTCATAGTAGATATCATGAGCTAGAATGCAAAAATACGAGGTTCTCTTTTCAGCACCATGGACAGCAACACTGCTTCACCAGCATTCCCACGCCACCTTCTCATCCCACCAAGCGCACAGTAGGCAGCTAAACAATACGACAAGGTCAAGTGTAGGGAAATAAAACGAGTGCACAATGAAATGGTGAAGGTATGTTATCAATTGAACAACATCTCTGCAGGTGTTAAGTCAGTGGCTTAACTGAGAGAAGATTAGGCTTGAAGTGAAGTCTCTTTTCACTGCTGGAGGCGTTGTGCAGCACCTCCAGTCAAACCGGGACGAAAAGGGCTGGTTAAGGACATTTGAGAGATCTGCCTCTTCTGGGAACTTTCTGCTGGGAACATCTCTATATAGAATATGTTACTGGCATCCAGTCTGTGCTCAATGTGTTTTGGCTTTGCAAACGAAAAAAACATGCTTGACAGTCCTCTGCCTTTCTAATCCCTTCAAAACTTGGCTAAGATGCACCCACCCCCTTAAATATCTGCACTAAGGCCTTCATTTTTCCTCCTTCGGGCATCCTTGTGTTCACTATCTGCCTGCTTCCATAGACCTCAGGGTTTTGTGTGGCATCTCCTTTTATGAAGAATTAAGGCCTTTTACTTTCTGGTGCATCTTTTGAAAAATGCAATCACTGACACAAAAAGCAGAAGCTTCTTTTCAGCATTGATTCCTCCAAATCTGATCCTTTGGCTCCTTTTTCGTTTTCCTCCTCTCCATCTTCTGATTCTTCTCCAGAGAGCTTGACCAAGGATTGATAGCTTTTTCCTTGAAGTCATTACATCACTTTAAAACACAGAGAGCAGATTCCCAACTCTGTAACAAGATATTCTAGAGTCTGTGTGATAGCAGGAGTATCAGATATTCATTGAACTGTAACCTAAAAGTTCACCTGGCCTTCATAAACGTTTCTAAATAATCGAGCATGTTTAGTTTGAAACTGTTGTGATTATCATCCATCAGATTGTCAGAAAGAGGACGTCCATCCATATGTGTGACATCTTCTATCCAAAAAACATATTTTGACACATTTGTCAGTGAACAACATGTTTCCGAGATCTCCTCTGCTGAGTCATTATAACTCCATCAGCTGTGGTTCAGTTTTACCAGCTGCGTCTCATTAGCTGCCCTTTTGATATCACTCTGCATTATATTAGTGCATTTCATGACAGATTGGCACTTTGCATGTTTTTCAACTTTTTTTCTGGTATCCCATTTTATGAATGCAACAATGAGTTGCAACACTTGATAAGAGAGACCACATTTACTTCTGCACTCCATGCAGACCTACTGTTGTTAAGTAAACCAGCAGTTTAAGGCCTCACTTACCTTCTGACAACACAACATTATTACTTTATAGAAGGTCTCTTCAAGATGTGAAAAGACGCTACTCTCTATCTTTTATTTACTGTAACGAAGAAAGCTTTCGGTATCAGATATTGGAAAAAGGCTGTGGGTGCTCAGTGACCTTTTTTTAGTAGGACTGAATGGATCAAGGACAAATGGAGGTGTCATCTCCACTGTCACTGTCATTGATTGTCACTGTCAGAGCGGTTCAGTACACCCGCAGGAATGAACAGGGCCATTATGGGTTTTCTTTTTCTTAAAATAGGCCTATGTGTCATGTTCGGGTCAGTCGCAGTACCTGTCTCTATCAGATTAATGGAACAAGGAACATTATCTGACTAATCCTCCAAGATGTTACTCCATTTTGGCATAAATGCTCACTTTCTCTGCTGTATTGCTTTTTGCCGGGCAACGTTTTTGTCAGCGGTAAAGTGATGTGGTGTTTTGTCAGAGAGAAGCACTCAGGATACAGTACAGACCAAAATAAAAGGCAAGCTGCACCGTTCTCTCAAATTGTTTTATGTAGCTCAAAACACTGACAGACAGGTTACGGATGTCAAGAGCTGTCAAATTCACCATAGTTCCCATAGTACCTGCTTTAGTTCTTTCTACTTTATCATCGACTGCTGTTGCAATGTTATTTTTTTCTACAAAGTTTCAATATCAGCTTGGTCAGAATTGAAGGTTTGTTCATGTGATGTTTGCAGTGAGTTTTGTATCACCAGGTTAATCTGCACTAAATGGTATCTTACATGGTTTCCCTGTCTTTCTTTGTATTAATAGCTTTTGGTCCCAGAAAAATTGTGTATTTTACTCCAAAAGATAATTTAAAAAAATGTACTATTGTTTTTTTAATGCTGCTGAGATTTACTTTTTGGGACAACAATACATTTGGGAAGATTGCAGGACATTTTGAAAACAATTTGAACAGACATTGCTCTCCTTAATTCAGTTTAACAAACCTCAGTTCACCGACAGGTTGCTTGCCGCTAGCTGTCTCCTCTGCTGCGACATTTTTGGATTAACCCAGAGGCTTCCAAGCCACCCACCTTGAGCTTGGAGAATATACATGAATATGTATCTATAATAAGTGCCGTGTGCATCTCTTCATGAATTAATTGCTTTTTTAATTTTCACAGTATTTATTTAGCACCTAGACCTGCTTTGTAATCAAAAAAGACTCACTTTGTACAATACGAGACCTTTCGAAACTGCCTGAATTTGATCGCAGTCTCAAATTGTTCAGGTATCAACATGAAAGTGTTAAAGTGAGGCGATGCAATCGTTTAATAAAAAATATCAAAGTCTTCCTCTTGCCAGTGAAAACGCAATTAAATTCAGCCTTGCTCAACTATAAACTCAGGGTTTTTTGCTGCTTGGTCTGTTTTGACCAGTGGTAACAGACTTTACTGGGTCAGTTCGCGCCTCGTTATCATCAATTGAGACAACAGTGACCACTGTTTCAGCAAATCTCACATGCTCTGACTCTGTTGGATCAGTCAACTCAAAACAAAATCACTTACGTCAATGACTGCCTGTGTCTTTCTCTATTCCTGTCATGGTTTACCCAGACTGAGAGGCACAGCCCTCTGTTGGGTGTGCGCTCTCGTTCCTCTTTGGACGGTGGCAAGATGAGGGCGTCTGTGAGAATGACCCGATACCTGGAGTCCTGGGGCGCAGCGAAACCCTTCGCCAACCTCCACCATCGAGACAGCATGACCACAGACAATGGCAAGATCAATACAACTGTAAGTAGGCTGCAATGCAGTGCTCTCTGCCTTTCAAACACACACACAGACGCAGATATCGGTCATTAATGGATCTGATTCATGTTTCAGGACGTTCCAATGGGGCAGTACCACTTCCAGAGGCGAGAAAGGTGAGCTGGGACTCTTTTGCTCTGTCTTTCATCACATCTACCGAAGCACTTTTATTATTCCGTCTCCATGTTTGAATCTGTCCTCCTCTTCCTTCGATCCCAGGTCCAAATCTCAAAGGAGAAGGTTTGAGGAAGAACTCAATGAGCGAATGATTCGCACCATCGACGGAATCAACTCGCAGAAGTAAGCGCCACGTCTGCTGCACATCCTATTTCTGCATCACTCTTGAACAATCACAGACACTTCAGATAAAGATCATCCCAGTACTAAGTAGTAGAAAAACAAAATCAGCATGTACACTCAGGTTAAGCACCTTCAGGAGTTCTCTGATTGTCGTACTGTTATTAATATATACTGAACAGGCATCTAGCATACGTAGCTACACCTATGAAATATAATGCGTCGTAATGCATAGATATCACACAAAATGATTTTGTATGTTGTCCGCTTAATCATGAACGAGGAAGTATTAAGAATGCAAAAGCCCACACAGGGTGGATGTGTCCAACAACCAGTGACAGCCAGTGATCTCCCATGTGAAACAAGAAGTCATCATTGATTTATTTGTCTCAAACTTGAGTACTTTAGTAAGGGCATTTTTATAGTTATTTGAAGCCAAACAACAATCTTTTCCTAAACCTAAACAAGACGTTTTGTTCCATTTACCTAGCTAATAGTTTCCTGTGAAGACGGAAGTTTATTTTGAAAAGACTGTGTTTATATAACGAGCAGAAATTGACACATGTTGTTTTGGCTTTTGTAGGAAAATGCACAAAAGAAAAATATATCATAGTAACTGTTGTATGAGGATATTTTGATACTGAAACATATTGACTCACAAAAAACTCTCGTTGACCTTCGTGATCAAATACAAAATCTCGGACAATCAAAGAAATAACTTAATGTTGTTCAAAGTGTGATTTTAGGGTGAAACCCATTTGTTTTAATTTTGTTTTATGACTTTGCGGTGGCGCTGCTCATTTGCCGACCTTGGCTCTAGTTGATTCTCTCCTAATTTAGTTGTGGCTTTTGTGGTAATTACATTTTCTAGGGTGTGGGTCTGAAGATGATTGACGGCGTCACCTGTTGCTGAGTAGAGCAATGTCCATGCTCCAGAAGTGACCCACGCTATATTTATATTTGGAAGTCTGCCAGGAAAAGTCCATTATAACTCAGAGAACTATGAATTGGAACGGTGCCAAGAAGGGGGGATTTGGCAAAGAACCAAAGTAGCAAAGATATGATAGCATTTTATTAATCCCAAAGGAAATTCTTGTGCCAAAGTAAGATGACAACAGAGGAAAGAGAAAAAAAAAAACCGATAGAATACAACGATAAACATGTATACACAAAAGAGTAATAAATATGTGTAAAATAAGTGTATGAGAAGTAATATTGATAACAGTGAAAAATAAGAGTCAGGTTAATGTAGTAAAAACATCTACTTAAACATGAAAAGTAAATCACAACATTAGATTAAAAAAGTGTAAAATAATGTGTAAAAGTGTATGAGAAGTAATGATAAAAAGTTTAATTGTGCATGATAATATAATGAGAGTAATATTGTCAATGACATTGAAATGTAATAAAAAGTTAATTTGCACATGAAAGTTATGTAAACTTAATGGTGTTAAAGTACTAAATATAGGGAAAAGTGGGTTGGAACTTGAAAATAAAACCTCCCACTGGGAGCATCTGAAAAAGGTATTTAAAGCCAGAACTTGGTTCATGAACCCAGCCTCCGTTTGCTGTATTTAGCTGTACTGGGTCCAGACCTCTGGATCCGCCCACTCCTCTGAGTTTGAGTGGAAACAGAGTGAAACAAGTTGACAACTCTGTCTGATATCAGCCAAGTATTTCAACAGACTCTGAATGATTGTGTCTTTTTTAATGACTTAGTCATTAAACGTTTAAGTATAGGAACTAAAGTGTTGAGAACTATGTATTTATATTATTATCTCTTAGGGCATGTGCAATATTTTGCATATATTTTCTACTGCGTCTCCGGTGCACCACTATACTGTCTCGTTTGGCTATGTGTTGTTTTAAGCTGATTGCAGATGTGTGCAGCCCAAGCAAATTTGCCCTTTGGGTACAATTCAATGATCATCCATTGTCATTAGGAAACACAGGGATGCACAAGGAATGCAGTTGTAACCCATTTGCAGCACAAGAAAAACAAGACAAGAAACAAAATAGAACAGTTGTAGATTCCTGGAGTGCATTTTTTGAACCTTCATGACGAAGAAATGTAAACATCAGCAACAAAAACAATTCTCTGGGCAGATATCATGACCAGCATCTTAACATTAAACATTCGTCATCAAGGAAAACAACGTCAATTCGTTTGAGCACCAAGCAAAATTGTATCTTATCAACAGCTTATTAACAAAAAACTTGTAAATTACGGTTATTTCTAACAATTGAGATTTCTTTCTTAATTCCTTTTCCGAGTGTACAGATTTTCACGGTTATTGACCCCAAAATAATTGCAATATCTATTTAACCATGTATTTTGTATTAATTCACTGAAAAAGAGAGAAATTGTATCTATTTTAAAATTGAAATAAGTTAAGAAATACTCAAAATTAAATTCCTACCTTTATTATTTGGCTCAATACAGTGCCATGAAGAATCATTTTCACATAAAAACCAGCCAGCTGCCTCTATACTGTATGAATCTGTCTGTTTCGATTGTCTCTCCAGACAGTGGCTGAAGTCTGAGGACATCCAGAGGATCTCATTGTTCTTCCACAACAAAGCTCTGGAGAAAGAGGTGGGCGAATGCACACAAAACACCTGCCAGCATTGTTCACTGTGCTTGTGTAGCTGTCAGTGAAGCAGAAGTCAGTATTAAGCCGAGTGAGCAACTATATAGGAGACAGATTGTCCACTGTATAATCTGTATTACAACTTTGTCTTCAGATTCCTGTATTCTCGTATTATATTCATCATTTTTACTTCATTCCACTCATAAGTCTGGTATGTTTATATACTGTGCATGCTCATGTTAATTCTGACTGTGCCTATGTTACACATCCTTTACAACTTTGTCCCCGATTTAAATGTTTTTTTGCCTTCATCCAACAGTACAGATCCACAACATTACCAGCCTTCAAGTATTACGTCACCTGCGCCTGCCTCATATTCAGCTGTATATTCATAGTGCAGGTCCTCGTCCTGCCCAAGTAAGTCTGCACCCCCTTTCACAGGATTTACATTGCACAGTCCCCTGTAGCATCAGCAAGCTGCAGCTGTGGAAGCGGGTGGAGGTGGTGGGGGGGGATGTGAAAAAGTAATTTGACACCAGCTGTCTCATCAACGGGACCTTACTGAAATGAAAGGAGACAGGGGAGCAAGAGGCAGAATGTTTAAAAAAACGAATGCAATGAAAGGGCACCGTGTCTGGCTGTGATTACAGATGAGGTGAATCAAAGTGTGTCGTCTCTTTAATGGCGAGGAGAGAAATTCACGGCCGTGCTAATTCACTGACTCTGGGAGCCAAAGGTGTAGTTCTGCATCTGAGAGGGCTATTGATTGTCTAATTCACCTCTCCCTTGCTCTATTTTTCTTGGATCCTGTGTGTCGCAGCATCGCTCCGCACATTGAGATGTGACATCATCTTTTTTTATGGCAGGGATCCTTAAATCAGCCGTACTGTGTTCCTCTGTAAAACATGTGATACATGAGAGAAACTGCACTACAGGGCACGTACAGTATTCTGTACTCTACCATCCACGGTTCTGCTTACTCAGAGGAAAGGGATTGCAGGTCTGAGGTAGAATACATTAGAGCCTACAATACATTTATAGCACTGGATGGTACTGCAGAGGGCCGAGGGGAGCCAGGAGGGTTTAGAGTAATATATGTGTGTGTGTGTGTGTGTGTGTGTGTGTGTGTGTGTGTGTGTGTGTGTGTGTGTGTGTGTGTGTGTGTGTGTGTGTGTGTGTGTTGCAGAACTGCTGTGCTGGGGATCTCCTTTGGCCTGGCCTTCCTGCTGTTGGCTTTGATCCTGCTCCTTTGCTTTGCTGGACACATTCTGGTGGGTTTGCATGGATTTATCTTGCAACACTTTCACGCATACACTTAGTTTGGAAAGTACATTTTCTTTTACTTTTGTGTGGAATTACTATTTGCGCAAGTTGTCTATATGCTGATGACAGAATCATTTCCAAACAGGTTGATATCATAGAGGGCATATTAGCGGTGGGATGAAATATTCAGACAGTAATATATTATATTAATTATTCTTGTGATATGCAATCATCGTGCCAAATATCAATATTTTATTAAATCATGCAGGCGCTCTAAACGGCTGTGTTGCGACCGAGGAAAATAAACTAGGTAGCTTTGCTAGTGTTAACAGGAAGGTGTAGTGACTGATACAAGCCCAGAACCTCCTGGGTCGAGGAGACTCAGACTCTAGGTCACATAAACAAAACATTACTACCATTTGTCTTGCAACAGTGAAAGTCCTGGGCTTTCAACCGGGTATATAGAGAGTTACAGATTTTTTTATCAGCGTTTTTTGTACAGTGGGAGGAAGTGGAGACCCGTTGTCCATCTTCATATACAGCGGTTGATATCATTAACCTGAACACTTTGAAAGATTTCCTGTAGAACTGCCTGCTACTTTATTATACATCAAAATATAAATTCTTTCCATTCTGAAGACAATTAAGACCAACCAACAAATAAACCTACAGGAAATTACCTTTGTCTTGTCTGTTAGGTATATATAGATAAGGAACTAATAATGGTATATCTACTTTATATGCCTCAAAAACCTACAATATTCATTCATTTTCTCTACATTTACAGAATGAAATGACTTATTGACTATCTCCAAATTTAGTCTCTTGAAGCTGTGTAAATCATAGCCATAGTCTTTTCTGGCTTACTGGTCAAGCCAGCCATCGTTTGTGAAAACCTGTTCAAGCCAACAGCAACTTGTGGTGTAACAGTAAAGGTGCCAGAAAGGACAAAGAAAGACCGAATAATCTAAAATGTATGACGTTTGATGACGTTTATATTTCACATTTTAACAAAAGAAATGGGAATGAGATTTGTCATATCAAAGTCGATATTCTTCTACTCGCTCTTTAAACACACAAACACAACATTTATTCTCCAAGAACCATTAGAAAATATAAAGTTGTAACTGATTCTTATCAAACAGCCTCACAACTCAACACTGACATGTTCTATATGTGTCAGGAGCTCAGTTATCTTTTGTGTTTTGCTGACCAGAAGTTTCCAACAGCATTATGCTGCAACTGTTGGAACACTGCAGCTGCAGCCTTTCTATGCAAGGTTTTTATGAGCTGATCTACCTTCTATTCTCCTTCGTACAATAGTTCATCCATCAAGACACTGCTGCTGTTTGTAATCCAGGTCAAGTGGAGGGATGGTTGTTATTAACAAGCTGCTACAGCTACCTGTCACAAGTGTTTTATGGACAATCAATACATGATGTCTGCCTATTTCTCTCTCTCTTTCTTCTCAAGAGAGTATTATCACCCAGTAAGGTGGTCACTTCTAATTAATGGAGACTTATCAATAACATTGGGTCTGCCCAGAATCAGGTATCAGCTTTGCGCATTGTCTCGATAAGAGCTGTGTTGCCTTTAGGACATTTACAATTTCTTCTTAAATATTTTGCTGGTACTTATTTCTAATCTAAAAAGACAGTTAATAATAATAATATTATTTGTCCGTTCACGTCTACGTTTTTTAATAAACATGCAAATTTGTCATTATGTAAAGTTAAATTTTAATGAATTTAGGAGAAATTACGGACAAAAATGGACAAATTAGTAAAATAAACACCTACATGTCAATTAAAGATGTTTTCTTTCCACTAGTCTGAAAGAAGACGTGTTATGGAAGCAGAATTACCCGTATACAAAGCTATGTGTCTGCCCGGGTCTTTCAAATTAAATGAAGCTTGTCCATATTTCATACATATGAGCCGTGGTCCTATACTTATACTGCATTTTTTGAATTAATATGCTTTAATATGTGACATGTAGAAAGAAGGACGACACTGCCCCCTGAGCTGTAAGAATGATGATAATAAATGGAGTGATTTCCACCTAACCAGTGTCTTGACATTAATTTGACTCACATGAGAGACCTCAGAGGAATGTAATAACCTAGTATTAGTATTAGTATTAGCAGAATGAATAAGAGGATTCACCCGATTTGTATAGTAGTAGTACTTCGTCCTCGTTCTTCCTGCTCTAATCCTTCCCTCTCTTTTCTTTGCGACCTCAGCAGGGAAGGAAGGGGTCCTTCTGCTCTCTAACCTGGTTTCCCACTTCCTCCCGCATCATCGTCACCAACAATCCCTGGCTGCGATTGGTCCTCACCATGACGACCACCGCTCTAATCCTTGTGATGGCCGTCTTCAACATGGTGAGCAGCCGGTTACAGGTTGCTGCATAGTTAAATGTCTCTTCGATTCAATTCTCTTTTATAATTATGACACCAAATATAACACTTTCGATGGTCTCTATACCTGCATAAAACAGTACTAGTGTATACATTATATGATTATCCCTCCACATAATCAACACAAACAAATATCAGTTTTTAGGCTTTAAAATGCAAACGTTATGTAAATCAGTTCTAGCTGCTGAGCCAGTTATGTAATCAACCTTTTTTTGTTTTGCTTGTTAGTTCTTCGTGGCGGACCCTGAAGGATCCATTGAGGACGTCCTGACAACTACTGCTCCTGTGAATCTAACCAATGACAGCCTGCTGGACTACCTGGAAGAAAACACGGGAGAAAACAAGTTCTACCTGCCAGTAAGTACGACAGGTAGAGGTCAACAACAGGAGAAGAAGAGGGTAAACGTCGGACCACCAGCATCCAGAAAAACGACTTAAATTAGTTGACAGTTATCTAAAACATTTATCTAAAACTGCAGAATTTGAGATTAGTTTTTAAATAAATGTAGCTTTCTTTACAGTGTATACAGTAACATTCAAGGAACTTCTTTAAAAACTGCACAGTGGTACTAATGTCTCCCCCTTTTTGCAGTGAGAGTAAAAACATAAACACTGCAGACATGTATTTTTAAAGTAAGCCTGCAGGTTAGCTTACTGCATCTCCTTTGCCCAAAAGCGTGCTCTCTTCAAGGCTTCCCATGCAAAAAAGTAGTACATTCTTTTCTTTCCTGCACCGTCCAAAGAAGAAAAACTACACCAATGGTGATCTTTGTTTGTCCTTGACGTCCATTCTTTTTTCTTCACTTTAATCCTTCCACTGAATGCAGACTTGCTTCTTTATCTGGATCGTCCATTCCAGAAACTTTTCTTGGATGCTTCTTAGGATTTTTTGCCCCTTCAGCTCCAGCTCCTTGACGTAAAAACACATCACGGTGCACCAGCACATTCAAAATACAAATAACTTTTCCTGGAGGCTCAATCAGCAGTGTGTGAACTCGTTTGTTTCCAGCCTCAACTTTTAAAAAGACAGATTTTGCTCACATGTTGGTGTGAAAGCAGAGTTTAAAATCCTGCTGCCGAGCACTTTACTTTAGTCTCTTTTTCTTTTGTACTTTTCCTTTATTTCTATATGCATCATATAAGAGTTAACATACTGAAACGACACATCAATGACATAACACATTGTATAGGGATTCCCTTCCTGGAGATATCTCAGGCACCCAATTAACCTCATTGTAACCCAACATGCAATTACCCATATGTTTACTCAGACACTTTATATTCACGTTGGAAAGCTCTGGAGATTAAAGATGAGAGGGTCAGAGGAAATATCAATTAGTTTGTAACTTCACCGTCACTTTACATGCACCTGAACACATCCACAGTCACATCTGTGTGGCTCTAATTACATGTAGAGACAGCACCAGTCCGTCTACTCACCTCCACTGAGATTACGTTAGGTTTTCTCCTTTGTCATTCTCGGTATCTGTAATATAAACCAGAGCAGTCCTTAGCTGGAGTTCGGCTCTCTTTCTTTCCATCTAATATAAAGTTTTTAATATTTCCCTCCACTGTTTGTGGCTTTACATTTCTCCAGAACACTGTTATCATCTTCTTTGGGATCAACAGCAACTCCCCAAGCAAATATGTCTATTTTTTGTTTCTATATCTTCTGGGGAAGGCTGTGTCTCTTAACCGTAAAATAAAAATGAAAAATTATTAAAAGAGACAGAATGTCAATGTTTTACATTTCCACAAGGAAACTTCTCATTCTTCTTCATAGCTGTTTTAAAGCTGTTAAGCTTAATTTCACACCAAGCGAGAAAAGATTGTGTGATGTTTGACATTGTCATCGTTGTCACCAGTTTCTCATACATCTAGGGGGATTCTCAAAGCTTTCATTCACTGTCCTGTTTATTCTTAATAAGCATGATAGAGGCGACACATTCTCACTCCCAACCCGTCAAAAACATATGCTTGGTCAGTGGCCCTATGACATTCTTCGTTCCCCTCGAGAGTTCCCGCCTCAGCTTGATACATGTATATAATATTTTCAAAATAAACTTACAACGTAGGTTTACTTAGTTTTTAGGGTTAACTTACCCTTAGGAAAGAATCGTGGTTTCTGTTCAAATAAAAAATGTAAATGTTTTTTACGTTACTGACGTAAGATAAGTACGGATGTAACGTAACAAAACTTTAATACGTCACTTGCTCTAACGGGCAAATAAGTTAGGGGAGTGAGGAGATAAGGCTTCATTACAGAATCATTAATATATTTGAAATCACTTTTAAAACTCATTTTTATACCAGCTTTTATGTGATGTCATCTTTCATTTTTCTTTTTTTTTTTTTAACTTAACTTAACTTGACTATTCTATTTGATTTATTTTCATCTATTGTACTGTTCTATCAGAGTTGAAATTTGACCTTAGTTTGTCTTGCTTTTGCTTTGTTTGTTTTGTCAAAGCTCTTTGTAAACTCTGTTTTTTAAGGTGCTAGATAAATAAAGTTATTAAAAATAGTATCATGTAATAACATGTGTTGGTTGACTCACCACTGTCAGAGCAGCATATTTACTGAAAGCACACAAATAAACCTACATTTCGATCTTTTTTTCTTACATACACATCAATGTTATCTGGTGCTTCGTCTCTGCAGAAAAGTTTTTGGTCACGTATCTTTTTCTCTCTCTGTCCCCAGTACTTCATCTACTGCTGTATACTGGGACTGGTGTCGTGCTCCGTGTTCCTGAGGATCAACTACGAGCTGAAGATGGTGGTTATGCTGGTTGCCGTGGTGATCTACAACATCATCATCCTCCAGACACACGCCTCCCTGCTGGATGGATTTAGCAAAGCGCTGTACACCACCGATACACTTGATAGGTACCCGCAAGCTGTACACACACACACATACACACACACACACTCCAATATAGGTAATAATTTAAAAAAATTTTAGGCCCACTTAAAGCTGTGGTAGGTATTATATTTTTGGCATCATCAGGCAAAAATTCCATAATAACAAGAAAGGCGTTCGTATTGGCTGTTTTACAAATGCAGATGTTTGTGCACATCTCTTCAGACGTTAAAAGCCTGATTCATCGTTGTATATCCTGCAGAAAAGTTGCTATTCTAGCATTGGTAACGACTGCCTACACTGCAAAGCAACCCAAGAAATGAAGAGTCAAAAAGAGAGTCTTACATTATTGGGGAAGTGTTAGGGCAGAGGGCTAAACTATGAGCGACATTTCTTTTCTGAAACATTTTGCAGAGATCTCGAACGGCTTTAAAGGCCCAAAAGTTTGCAAAGAAAGCAGGACAGGAGTTCTCAGAGAGTTGATGCAAGATAAGGGCATCGAGATCACACTCAAAATCGGGATGATGTTTTAAATGTATGATTATTTCTGGCACAGGTTACTTCATGAAGCGCGTACATATGCCCTATGTGATTGTCCAGTGGGAGGGGCTTAAGACAGAGAGTTGGGAGATTTATTTCTTGCTTTTTCCAGAAAACTGCCTGTCCTGAGGTAACACTTGAATTACAATATTCTGAGACGTCATTAGGGACTTTTTACCCAACAATGCCAAAAATAAATCCCCCCCCCCCCCCCGCTTCAAGGACAGTGGCCCCCCTCTGACCCTTCAGCCTTCTAGCATCAGTTGAGTGAAGCCCATTAAAACGACTAATGAGGCTGGACCCTGGTCTTGAGGGACAAAGAATCTCTGAGGTGCAAATATCCCCATATGATTGTCGATCAAGTGGAGCCCCTGGAGAGGAGGACGAGGGGAGGCCGAATGAGATGCAGCAGTTGGTGTTTATGGAGCTGAATTAATTTCTCACATTTGACTGACAGCTGGAGTCTCACTGCTGAAGAAATCACATTATGCAAAAAGTTTTTCAACAGCAGCGGGAAGAAATACTTTTTTTTTTTTCCAGCTCTCTTTTGTTTGTCTTTCTCACCTTGGCATTACCCGCATGAAGAGTTTTCTGCTGTTGCCAAAGCACTGGAGCGTATAAATAGAACTGTTATATAAAAAAAGAGCAGGGCTGCATATATAAATCAATATTGTGTCGTAACAAATATCAATTTACACTTACAGAAGATTATGTTGTCTCACTACAGTTTGGTGAAGTAACTTTATATAAGTTCATCCTCTAATGTAAACCAGTGCGATATGTTCAGGTGCTTTATAGTTTATATGCTCCATTTATTTCACATCTAATTCAATAAACAGACACAGGATGCTACCAAAAGATTTAAAAGATCGTACTGTACCATTTTTCATATTTTTTTCCTCAAAAACTGGGGAAACATGCATTCTGTTGATTTAAATACAGAGCTGAGTCGCAGTTTAGCATCTATCCTGGTGAACTTCATGTCTGCTTCAACGTTCTGCTTCAAATGTACATTGATGGCTCTTTGACCTAATTATGATCTGGCTTATAAATTTAGTAGGCAATTCACCACACATTACCAGTGAAGTAAAGAAGTATTCAGACCTTTTATTTAAGGAAAATATTCTATCAAGTAAAAGCAAAAACAAAAGAATTCAAACGATGTAAGTATAAGGCTGAAACATAAAAAAATGTAAAAAAGTCAACTGGTCTGTAAGTGTTTTTAATAGTTTGGACAACAATGGAGCTTAATGACACAGATGGATATTTAATATCAGGATTTGGAAACAGACAAAATTTGTAGTTTCAATTCATTGTTGGTTTTGTGTTTTTCATCAATATTGCCTAACTTTGACACCAGATGATCAACTTTGTAAAAATGTATAATTATATTCTCTCTCTCTCTGTCTTTGTCCAGACCAGGAGTTCTGAAGGATCTGAAGACGATGGGCTCTGTGTCGCTTTTCATCTTCTTCATCACCTTACTGGTATTAGCCAGGCAGGTCAGTAGTCTTCTTAAAGTGTCAATCTTTAAGATTTTAGTCCTTTGCATCGGTTGTAACAGCAAATACGGTTTAATACTACACGTCCCAGAATACTGGGGGGCAGCAAATTAACTATTTTTAATAAAGAAGTTAGATAATAATTATGCTTTTTAACCAATCTTAGCAACGTGATCTGATTTTTTTATGCTGCACACGAGTCACACATGAGTTACATTAGTTACCTCACTCTGCAGCTCTTCATCTAACAGCCCACTGTGGCTCCTTCTTCCATTACTCACTGCAATAATTCAAAATGAGCTGCTGTCAAACAAATGTAGAAAACGATATTCGTCCTGTGTTGTAGATGCATTTATGATGAACGATAGCAGTCAGTGTCAGGCTCAAACACATTGCATTTCCTGTTAGTTCTTCATATTAAAAGTTAACTTGTGTTTCACCATTGATATGCTTTTACAGGTGCATTTGTAATGTCTACCCACCTGTTCCAAAACAATAGGGGGCAGAATTTTAATTCCACTTCTGGGTCCATACAATCTAAATTAACAGCCATCAGCTATAAAAATAAAAATAAAGGTTCTAGCAAGTCAAAAAACGCTGTTATCTTATAATCTTCTCAATGTGGCGTTGGCCTATAGTTTAAGTTAGACATCTGTGTTTTTGAAAGTTTGTTTATTGTATTAAATCCAAAGCAGCACAAAAAACCTTCACAATTGCAAAAAAAAATGTACGCTCGCTTGAGGTGGATTTGCCTTTTGTCAAAAAAAGGTTAATGAGATAAATTAATTCTGAAAACACCTTTGCCCACTGAATTCCGACGTAGCGAACATGTGACTGATCAGCTGTTTCCGATGTTGCCGTCTTCGTGCTGACTTATAAAGAAGAAAAAAACTTTCCAGAGACCACTCTCCATTTTTTTTATTGTACATGGGTTGGAAGCTAAGGCAACCTGTTTTGTTCCCCAACCTCTACTTGTTTTGCTCAGTTTACAGACGGATTACAGCCAAACTTCTGACCAAACTACGCTGTAGCCCAATTGAGTTGCCTCAAACCAGTTGATGGAAATGCATCCTATCATCACTTCTTTTTTTGCAACATTTAAAAAGTCTGCTCAAAATTTGCCTAAAATGTAATGGAATTCAGCTTTAGTCGCCTCTCAAAGAACAAGTGGTCGGCCAGGGCTAGTTTGTTAGCATTCTAATGTCAGTAGATATCTACAGTACAGATATCTATCACAGTTTTATATATCTTATTAGGCCAACCAGCGCTGTCACAAAATGTTATTTTACTGAAGTTGTTCTACAAGAGGAGAAACTTTATTACCAGAGCAATTGAAATGACTGTAAGTGAACTTGCATTCAAGGTTTTGGCTCAAAATGCTCAAAGATCAAAATACTTGCTCAGATGGATATTTTCGTGGCCCCCTGCCTCCATCTGTCCTCACTTCATATGAGAGCTAATCTCAGCTGACACAGATTTGGTGTGCATGTTTTCCTTTTTTTCCGGGTACCATCCATCATCTCTGACCCCAAAACAGATGTTCTGGATAGAAACACTCTCCCCAGAGCTTCTGTACCCAAAACTGGTTCCCCCCCTGACTCCAAACAGCTCCATGTGTTGTTCCTGTTCTGGGTCACCGTCACCAGAAAAGGGGGCGGAGAGTATCCTCAAGTTTGCTGTGATAAACTCTTTGTTGCTGACATATCTTATCAAGGTCTTTCAGGTTTAGTTGGCTTCGTCCTTCATTATGCTGTTTGGGTCTGAGTTAGTGCAGTAAAATGCTTCATCAATTATCCTCTATTAATATAATTCTGGAAATGGGTCAGAAGGTGTCGGAGGTGGCGTCAGCAAATGTCCTCGACGCAGAAGTTTGTAAATCGTTTCCTGGATATGACGGACACGAGGCCCGGCTGTATCCATTTTGGATGCTTTTATCTCGCCATTAACAAAATCTGCCTTGCAAAATATTCATCTTCAACCCTAATGAGCTCGTTTCTAGCAGTTTAGTCAGACAGAGGAGAAAGCAGGTTAGGAGAACAGATGCATCTGTAATTCATCCCTCAAGAACAGATGCGCGTTGGAGCAAAGCTCATTTACAGGCTTGTTAGCCGGTTTCTAAACGGCCTACTTTCTGAACCCCAGGAGGTAATCGAGCTGTTCAAATTGTACATATGAACAACAAACGCTCCGTTCCTATCTGTGTTTCTGACTCAGCCTCAGGCTATCGACGCTATAGCGCAAGATCTTAGCGCAGAGCGGTGCGGGCCTACATGTGTCAGAGCATCTAAATTGGCACCGCTTTCATCTCTAAGGGGAAATGTTCAACGCACACATGCATCATCCAGACTTCTAGCTACATACATGAAATATATCTAACAGGAGGCTGAGAGTGCTCCCACACATCCACACACACACCCACACACACACACACACACACACACACACACACACTGCGCCCACAGGTAGCCTGGAGCATTCAGATGTATACCACCATAACGATGGTGTGTTCAGGGGACCCATCTAATCCACAAATGCACTCTCTTCCGATATTTTGACCCCGATAGATAGAAAACTCCCCCAAGCATGAATAACCGAACCATTTAAAAAGTGGTGGCTACCTTTTATGCAAAACATTCCTGTCCGCCTCTCACTTTCATCGTCATCTTTATTGGGACATTTATGTTTCATGAATACCAAGCACTCACTTTAGTTTCAGTTGGTTAGGTTTTACTTGACATTCCTGTATATTTTACATATAGTTGGAATTATTAGAGCATAATGCAGGCAGACTATGTTTAAGAAAAACTGCGATTGGAGAACTACTGTATGGAAAACCAACCCTCCAGTCCAAAACAAACATCAGTTAAAAAATGTAAACTTCCCAGTTTGCTTTCTTGTTTCTTCTGTGGCAGGTAGCTTTGGAGCAGAGTGCTGGGTGTGAATGACACAGGTGTCTCTTTACTCTGTGTCCTCCTGTAACAGAATGAATATTACTGTAGGTTGGACTTCCTGTGGAGGGACAAGTTCAAGAGGGAGTGTGAGGAGATCGAAACCATGGAGAACCTCAACCGGGTTCTGCTGGAGAACGTTTTACCGGCCCACGTCGCCGAACACTTCCTGGGACGCAACTGGAAAAATGAGGTGAATTGAGCTCTTTTACTCATCGTTCATGTTTTATTTATATTTTTAAGTTAAAGGAACAGTGTGTTTTTGGAAATATTCAGAGATAGTAATGTCTGTAAAGAAATATGTAGCTGGAGCCTGATTTTCTCGGGAGACTGGTGCTTTTTATTGCCCTCACCTGGTAACCTCAGCATCACAATTCTCCCGTATCTCCTATTTTTCTCTTTTCTTTATCACAACCTGTTTCTGGCACTGCACAGTGTGTTTAAGTATTTACGACTCTAAAAGTCTAAAAAAAAATCAATGAAAACTAATGAATGATTTATGCCAGAGATTCATGCCATATGGGTGAATTATTCTGTTTTCTTTCCTGAGCATTAAAAGTTAAATAAGATAAATATAGATAGTTAAATAAAATATTCAACATATAAATGCGGTTGCAGTGTACTTATTTTTCATTCTTTAAAAGTCATCAGAATGCCGAAAACAAAGTCTTTGAACCTTTGTCCAGAAGCTGGTTAGCTGATCCTGGAGTTGTCAAGACAACCAGCAGCGACTCCAGAAAGTCAGTGCAGCACATAACCCTAGTAACATAGCAATTTGTGGAGTTTTTACACGTTATTTTTAGTATTTTACATGATTAAATGTGTTAATTTGTAAGCTTTAGAGGTGCTGATAGGTTGATTTTGTTTTGTACACAGCCAGGCTAGCTGTTTCCCTCTGTTTCCAGTCTTTGTGCTAAGCTCAGCTAAAAGGCTGCTGGTTGTAGCTTCATATTTATCTGACAGACATATAACTCTCATTTAACAATATGTAAATAGCGAAATAGTGTAATTCTCAAACTGTCAAACTATACATTTAAACATAAGAAAACACATCTACATCATCAGTATGAGCTGTGAATTCACATCTTTTATCAGCATATTCTTTTGTTTTCTCACCTCACACATGTTGTATCCATCATTCACATTTTCGCAGTATAATTTAATAAACATATTTTCTTTTTGTTTTGTTTGCTTCACTCTTCACGCTCTGCTCCTGTTGCATGCTGTCCCTGCATTCATGGTGTGTTTGATGTCGCCTTTTTCTGCCTAACAGACTCAAATTCCTATATTTCTTCCTAATTCGCTCCAGTGCTGTACATAGTTGGTCGCACTCATTTACTCTGTTCTTACTTTTTGTCTTTCCTGTGATGAATGCTGTTACTTTTTCGCTGCTGTGGTGACCCAGTGTCCCCTGAGATGATTAAAGTTTAATTTTATATATTTAAAGAGTCCATGTTTTTTCAGCTCACAGATCTTCTCTCTGTGTCTGGGACTCATTGAAACCGTTCGCTGCTCGCCTTTAACTTTCATACACCAGAGCTCGATCGATGCAGCACATCTAGCCGTTATCTTCTTCTCGCTCGTTATCAGGACCTTTATCATCAGTCGTACGAGTCGGTGTGTGTGATGTTCGCCTCCATCCCAGACTTCAAAGAGTTTTACACCGAGTCCGATGTCAATAAGGAGGGACTGGAGTGCCTCCGTCTGCTCAACGAGATCATAGCAGACTTTGATGAGGTAAACTCTTACACGGATAATCCTGTTTTGTTTTTTGGAGAAGCAGCCACACTGGCCGATTACGCTCTAACAGAGCTGGTGTCATTTACCTCCTCCTGTGTATTTCATGTAATGTTCTGTATTCTTCCTTTCTCCTCAGCTGCTGTCCAAACCCAAGTTCAGCGGAGTGGAGAAGATAAAGACCATCGGTAGCACCTACATGGCTGCAACTGGACTCAATGTGTCGCCAGGACCAGAGTGCGCACAGGCACGCTTTTACACACACACAGTCATTGTCACACACATGCAAACGCTTCCTATGACCTCAATAGCCGTGGTCTTGCAGGATGTAGCCGTGCATTCTTTAGCAAGCTCCGTGGTCAACGGTTTCATTCCGTGCTCCGAGTGCACGTTCGTGAGATACGTTAGTTTTGTACAAATAATGTAGATTATTCATTTTGACATGCACTCTGTCATGCTAGATTGTTAAATCATGTGCCATGAAAATATTGGATTAAATGCACTGTCTGGCTAACGTTAGCTAACTGTTAATAAGCTAACTTCAACATGTCCCCTTTTTAAACAAGCCTTGGTAACGTTGATGTTTTCTCCATCGAGCTATGAAGATTGAAGTCACCCGAGTCTACTGTTAACATTAAATTGTCACAAAAGTTTGTCATCACATTTGAGGTGAATTGCACGTCATCGTTAGCTGTTCGTCGACTTATTTGTGTGCAAGTGAGAGAAAGAAAACTTAAATCAAAATGTGATCACACAGTAATGTTAACGTTTTATAGATCCATCCTGGTTGCCTCCGTCTTTATTTCCTTTTATAACATAGTGATGGTCAATTTGAGAGCGCATCAAGTAGGGTCCTTTCATAATGTCGTCAGACACAACTGAACTCGGTGGCTGTTGTCTGAAGAGCCCTCGCACAGCACTGGACCAATTCAAAAAATTGTTGTTCTCATTAGTCACTTGGGAAAATAGGGTCCAGGTTGAAAAATACCCAAGTTACCCTTCAAGGCAAAGATTACGTAAATAAACAACTTTTTAGGTCAAGGGTTTGCTAGCTTATCCAAAAAGTGACAAGACGACCCAAAGAAAGCTGACGACAACTTTGACAATGAAAGTGTGTCGCAGGATCTAAGTATTAAATATCAAGGGAGTCCCGTACATGAAATGGAAGCTGCACAGTGTTGATGTTTTCTCCTCATTGGATCCAAAGTGACACCCTGACTGTGAGGTTATCCAGATTTCATTCAAGCTCATATTTGATAAACAGTTTTGGCAGCTCGAGCTCAAAGAAAAAAAGAAATCTCGTCATTGATCATTTATCGTCACTAAACAGGATGAAGCTTGAGCATCAAAGTGTTTATTGCTGTCCAAATAAATTAGTGGCGCATTGTGTGAGTTGCCCCTTAAAATGCTCTGCACATAAACATTCAAGCATCTGTGATTCATTACTACATTCTTTGGATTCATCAGTGTATTCACTGGAAGCAAATGAGATTGCCACTCAGAAAGCTGGCAACACGTCGTTTTCATAACAAATCCCGATCGGTGGGAATCTGTTTTAATGACCGTATGCTGAAATCCCACCACTCTTAGTTACTGTTGCTGTGCCTGTCAAGCTTTCTATTCTAGCACGAAGCAGTGCCAGATTTACAACTCTTAAGTCTTAGAGTTGTCATATTTGTAGAAATGGGTATTTGATTGCACAAAGAAGCAGGCTTCTTATTCCAGGGGTCCATATTGACGACTGAAATGACGACTGTCACAGGCCGATCGTTAATGCTAACTCAGGTAAAAAAAAAATATATATATATATTGGGAATAGCAACAAGGGTTAGATTTTTGCTTTATTTTTCATATTTATAAAAAACTATCTTTTTACAAGTTTGGCTGGTTTTGCTGTAGTTTAAACATGACCAAACCCAAATAAAAAACCAGGACAGAGTCGCTGACGTTAGCTAATTTAGCAGCATCTCACACATTGGGGATTTTACTAACACAATCTTCTAATTAAGGGATGGTGGAAGGGTCTCAAATCAGGGCTTCATTTTTGCAATAATGAACACCTCCCTGTGCATTAACCCGCTAATTACATAGCTACTTATTAATAAAATCAATAATTTGACACATTTGTATTTACAGTCTTCCCAAGTTATTCCTATAATTTGACGATGACACATTGAGGTCCAGACATGGTTCAGTTAGCACCTTTAACTTATTTTCTCCACCCTCTCTGCATTTCCCTCAGGAACATGACAGACAGTACATGCACATTGGCACCATGGTGGAGTTTGCCTTTGCTCTCGTGGGGAAGCTGGACGTCATCAACAAACACTCCTTCAATGACTTCAGACTCAGAATTGGTGAGAACATCTCTTTCTCAGCATAAATAAACATAAATGTGAGTTTTTGTATTGAAATGGAGCCGTATCATGTGTGTTTTTTGTATTTTTTTTGTTAGGGATAAACCATGGGCCGGTGATAGCAGGAGTCATCGGGGCCCAGAAACCTCAGTATGACATCTGGGGAAACAGCGTGAACGTGGCCAGTAGGATGGAGACCACCGGGGTTCTGGGAAAAATACAGGTGGGACGTCTCACAAAAAACAGGTGCATGTCATCAAGCGTGTTCAAGGACTTCTTAATCTAATCATGTCTCTTTCCTTTTTCTTTCCGCACAGGTAACAGAGGAGACAAGTCTTATCCTATCAACACTAGGCTACATGTGTTCCTGTCGCGGCATCATCAACGTGAAGGGCAAAGGAGAGCTGAAGACCTACTTTGTCCACACAGAGATGACCCGATCTCTGTCACAAGGGACCGTGATGCCCTGAGCCCGCCACGAGAACCGAACAAGACTTGAGAACACAATCACACACACACACACACACACACACACACACACACACACACACACACACACACACACACACACACAAAGTGGCCGTAGAAGTGATTCGTCATGCTCAGCAACTAAAAAAAACAAAACCAGCAGGCACTGCAGTACAACAGATAGACGATTTGCAGAGAACCAGTTTTGTCCTTAGCAACCACAACGTAGAGCGGGGCCGAAGTGCACCGCGGTCCTTCAACACTGGATGGTTTTCACATCTCGAGTGTAACAAGGACTTTCCTCCGAGGAGCCTCTTCACTGTCTAAAGGAGCGCCTGACTAAAGAGAGGTGGGCCAAATTAGTGCAGCCCTCGAGGACCGCGGCCTGTACAGTAGTAGTGGTGCGGCGCTAATTACCCATGCCAGTGTTGCAGAGCTTCAGAGCCTTATTCTTGAGCAAACTGAGCCGTGTTTATATATTATATATATATATATATATATATATATATATATATATATATATATATATATATATATATATCTCATAAATGATATATAATATATGATATATATCTCTGCCTGGTTGGCACTGTGAACCGGTTTGTTCCATTTAATTCCAAATGGATGTTACAATAGCTTCTTGTCATATAGAGCAGCTGATGCCAACAAATCGGTGGTGTGGTGGGTAGTTTGCCAAAAAACCTGTGAATTGTATTTATAGCTCTAGAGCTTCGTGCGTGTCCCGCTGGAGAGTCGGAGGACTCCAGATTCAAGAAGAAAGTAGACTTTTTTTTGAATGTATATAATCCATCTGGAACCAAACAAAAAGCAATGTGTGTAAATGTCCACTGCCATCCTTTTGCTATTCATTAAACATTTGTATATAAATTGACGTCCTCTGTCTTTGTGCGTTTGTTTGTGCTTGCGAGACATTCACAGGATGCGCTCACAATGCAAGCGCTTGTAAGATCTTCGGTTTGAGTGGTTAGAGAGGATACAGGGTTTCATTTGGCAGCTGTATTTATTGTATTCAACTAAAGTGACAGAATGTATTCGAAAATACTGATCCCCATTTTTACAGTAGTTCTAATACTAGCATCTTTAATAGTATATAATCTTGTTTTTAAAGCAGAATGCCTTCATGGGAAAAACACTTATTTTGTTGTCTGGCAGTTTATACCGATCTATAACTACAGCCACAAGCTGGTTAGCTTAGCTTAGCACAAAGACTATAAATGGGGAAATAAACCACTTAAAATGTCATATTATCCTTTTTTTGTACAGATTGAACTAACACGATATATATCGTATTATGAATGAGTGTTATAGCTCCTGCTAAGCAGATATTGTTAACAACGGAAGAAGCTAGGCTAGCAGTTCCCCCTTGTTTCCTGTCTTTGTGCTAAACTCAGCTAATCTACTTTTGGCTGCAGCTTCAAATTTATGGGACGGATATGAGAGTGATCCTCTCATCTAACTCTTCGCCATGAATCAAATTTCTAATTCTATTAGACATGACGATATTTTTCTTGTAAAATATAAAGTATGACAAGATTTGTTTTGCTGATACATGGAGTAAAGATCAAAGGCTGTCCAGGTGAAACACACTGTGATGCAATGAGCTACATTCTCTGCAGCACTACCCAGACATCTGTGAGGATGAATCAGCTGATTGAGGTGTGAAACCATTGTTTTATTAAGGATTTTGTGACCACATGACAATTTATGCGACAACATCTTTCCTCGTCCTCGTTTTGAAAACAACACCTTGTGCATTAGCTCCAAATCCTCTTTAATAAACACTGCAGTTCTAACACCAAACAGTTTCAAATACTGTATCATTTCTAAGAATAAATGGTCTATTTCTGCCACAGTACAAAGGCAGAAGCAAATTAGAGATGTGTGTGGTCCAAAAAGAAAAAAAAACTCCTATTATGTAGGAGGTGGGTCTCAGTAGCGTGGGTTCAGGATTAATAGACAAAGAAAATCCAAGAACTTGCAAATCAAAGAGGTTAGTGATGCAGAGAGAGAACTGCATGTACATAAAGCAAAGGGTTAGAAAGAACCAACTGCATAGGAGAACACCGAGGGGAGTCATGTATAGTGGTATATTAGACATTATATATATACATGCATGTGAATGGCTGTGGGTTTGGTTGATGCAATTCTTTGCAACTTGTAGTTCATGTGAGTTAATCTCAGTCCCTGTTTCAGTAGTGAACTGTACGCTCAAAAGAGAAACCCCTCGTCTGTTAAACATTCAAATTACTCCTGCCACCGAGAACATTCAGTCTCTTTATACAAGCGTCTTTGATCTTTGATATCATGTCTAATATCCAAATGCAATAGCTGGAAGACATTTTTTCTATTTATAGACTGTCTGCACCACCTGAATCTTTTAATTACGCTCTTACTGATGCAGTGATTTCAGCCTTCCTGGAAAATGTCAAGTTTTCGTATATTCAATTTTTTTTTTTTACAGATATTTCAATTAAAGTAACATGTTTTCTTGCTTATTGATGCAAAGCAGCAGTAAATCATGAATTCCATCTTATTAAATGATTGAATGTTTGAATCGACCCATAAACTAAACTGAAATCTACATACTACAACGCTGGTTTATTATTTTCTCAGTGAGAACAAACACTTCCATCTCCTGCTGTGATACTTTAACTCGGGGCCACTGTTCCGAATCCTTCTTCCACATTCCAGATGATCCCATTTTTCCTGAAAAATTCCGCATTTATGCAGGCCACGCGTGCGTACTGCCGGCCCGTTTGGCAGAGAAGAGGAACAGGTCTACGGCCGTATACTGCGGAGGAGCGCACTGGTACGACTCTGGACTTCTCCTGGGGTTGAGCAGGACGACAAGGCAGAGAGAGACAGAAAAAATATTTTAAAATAATTAAATTAAAGGGGGAAAAGAAGAGAAAGGTTTAACTTGTGCTTAGATTTGTCATCAATACGCCAAGGCACGGCACTTTGCAAAAATAAAATAAAAACTTTTTTTCCTCTTTCACAATTCAAACTGCTGGGAAAAAGTAAATATTTTATCGTGACTGTGATTTAAATTGCAATTTTGCACTTTAAATTAAACATTTTAATTTTGATCCTGAGTGCTGAGATGGGACAAGCTTTAGCCTCGTAATTGTGCTGTTAAAATTCAGGAAATGTGCTTATAGAGTTGTCATATCAGATGTTAAACTGTATCCAACTAAGACATTCACCTCTTTCCACTTGTGAAGGCGTAAATAATGTTCCTAAAATTGTAGTTTGTTGCTAAAAGGTGTTTACAAGTGCCGCCGTACTGATTCATTGAGCAATAATAACAAAAAAAGATAAAACTGAAATTTATTCATTGGGCAATTTTTGACTAAGAGGGATGGGGGGGTGTACCGCTTCAGTCGATATATTCAATGAACTCACTGACCTTGCTCTTGTTCTGATGCATTGCTATGCTTTAATTTTTGATAGCGGCGCAGTAAAACATGATTTTATGAAGCCATAATCTGTGCAGTTGTAGCAGAAGTACTTGTAATGAGGTGTGAAGATTATTATTACTCCACCTAACCCTTCATTTTGCCTCTTCATTGCCAATGGGGTACAATATTGGCTGGAGTGAAAATTGCCCAAATAAATGAAACTATTAGCTTCACCACCATAATGTTATATTAGGAGAATTTGATGCTCAATTTGACCCACTGTGCCTCATTTGTGAGCTTCTTTTCCACCGCATTCTTGAACACTGGGAGCCTAACTATCTGCAGAACAGACAGAACAGACAGAACATACAGAACTTGCTGCTGGCTGTTGCAGATTCACTGGTGGGTTTTCTATTTGCATAAGAATAAGTGGAAACAGAACAAAATAAATAAATAACATACTGCCATCATCCTCTGAATAGTTTAAACACTAAATTATTTTTGATTCACCTTCAAGTGTGATTTCCAGAACAGAAACGTCCTAATTTAGCAGGATCTTGTCTGTCAGTCTCTCGACTCGCTGTAATAACAAGCTCAGCTGTGTGTGTGTGTGTGTGTGTGTGTGTGTGTGTGTGTGTGTGTGTGTGTGTGTGTGTGTGTGTGTGTGTGTGTGTGTGTGTGTGTGTGTGTGTGTGTGTGTGTGGCGGCTTTGTTCACCGCTGTCTCTGCTTTCAGTGACCCAGAAACTCAGTGTGAGCTAGTTTCTCCCGACATGAATAATTCCTCCATGGAGATGAAATAGAACGGAGCCGCTAAACATATGTCATAAAACTTAGATATATAGTACCATGTGCTGACTGACATATATAGTCATATAGTCATATATGTCAGTCAGCACATGGTAAAAATAGATAGTCTTGTGTATATGGAATATTTTGAAATATTTGAATACATTTTCATATTATACCATGTTGCATGAGCAGAAGTTGCATGAGCAGCTTTTACAGCCAGGGTCTCCAAAGTCTTAAATCCTCGCTCTGCTTCAGGTCGCATGAATGTGTGTGTGAGTGAGATACCATGTTTGTGTGTTCTGGTCACACACTTTTTTTTTGCGCACATTTAGTAAAAAATAAATATAAATTTAAAAATGTAATGAAATCTTCAGTAAAAATGAGACATCAGTGTATGGTTTACATGTTGTACTAACTTGTCGTTTTCAAGTGCTTTCATCATTTCATGTGTTAATGTATAAACTAATGTTATTTTATATACAGGAAGTGGACGTAGACACTCTGACTTCACCCGTTGGTTTGTTGAAGCCTTGAGTTTGGCTTTTTGGCCTTTGCCATCTTAGTTTTTACAACAAGAAGTGACACATGAGGATGGAGCCAGGTACAGCCGAACTCTGAATAAGACATTTTCAGGCGATCAAAGTAATACAATTATCTTACATAAAATGAAAACGCACTGAGAAAGGGTTAAAGTTGTAAGACAAAAACAGAGAAAACTTCCAGACAGGACAACAACCGAGTCTCAACCTGTCAATCACAAGGTAGCATTTCCTGATTATTGTCTATTTTACTCTAAATGGGACCATAATTTACTGGATAAACATCATGCTGTATTGAAAAAGACTTGAAACTAGTGATTAAGACAATAAACTCATGTTTACAATGATTACTAAGATTATAAAACTCAGAGGCTGAAAACTCACCTCTTCAAGAAGTACTACCCGGAGCCTTCCTCGTAGCACTTATTGCACTCGTATTAGTTGCTGCACTTACTGTATTCGTATCAGTTCGCTGCACTTATTGAATTTGTATTTGTTTACTGCACTTATCCTATTCGTAGTAGTTTGTAGCACTTACTATATTCGGATTAGTCTGTTGCAATTATTGTTTTCGTAGTAATCTGCCTCTGCACTATACTTTTGCTCTGGCTTATGCTTTGAGATGCTTGTTTAAGAAAGGAGATGCACTTATGACTTCTGGTGACTAGTAGTTCTCTTGAATACCTATGTTGAATACACTTCCTGTAAGTCGCTTTGGATAAAAGCATCTGCTAAATGACTGTAATGTAATGTAATGTAATAAATCAAGTGAGAAGTAGAGTCATCTTCTCAGAATCTTTTCTGCATTGAAACATAGACTTCACTTTTCAGACCCCGGAGGTTTCCGCCTATAATAAACTGACATCTCAATGTATAAAAACACTCCAAAAGCCATATTGCCAATTTTTCTGTTTGCATTAACAAGCTTCAGGAAACACCACGAGAAGGTGTTGTTAGCTTGTTCTGTGTGCCAAGTGCGTAGGCGGTCAGTGCTACCAGGCGTCAATACTGAACTGTAATTCATGAGTTTAAAACTTCACTTAAAATGTGATAAAAATACACATCCTATAAATATACTCTCCAAACCCAAGCCGGATATGTGACGGGTGCAAACAGACCCCAACGGTCATCTACCATATGTTGTTAATTATCCAAAACTTTTCCCTTTCTGGTCATCTTTTCTTAACATCATTTCGAGGATTCATGGCTGCAGTATTTCGTCCTCTCTTACAGTTGCTATTTTTGGTATATTCTCAGTTCCACACAACTCAAATGTAATTAACTTTTTATTTCTACTAGCTAGAAACCTAATTATATTTAAATAGAAGGATGTAACCGCTCGACCACACAATCAGTGGATAGAAGATGTGATGCAGAACATGAAGCTGGAGAATATTAGACGCACTCTCAACAGATATATTAAGAGATTTTTATAGAAATCTGGGACCCATTAACTATGAACTCATAGCTCTAAAGGTGGTCAGTCATAATCAAACATACTATGATGCACTTTTTTTATGATCTGTCTGCTTTGAATGTTGTTGTGTTGTTTTTTGTTCACGCTATCTTTCTTTACATGTTTTTACCTTGAGATGACCACTTCACCTCAGAGTCTTGTCCGATAAATGGAAACAAACAAGCAAAGCAATCATTTTCAACTTAATATCTCATACATACCTCATTATATGAAAGTCATTCCTGATACTATAGCACCACTGACTCAGTGATTGGTTAACTCAAAAGGAAGGGAGGATTAACATGTCTTCGTCCATGGATTTCAATATGTCATATTTTAATGATTAATCATTGAGATAAATGAGATGCTTAGGAACCAAAATAGATACTAAAGTGTATTCATCACCTCCTCGTTTATGTCCAGTCCTCTCCCTTTATAGTGTTGTCTGTCGTCTCGGTGCAGCATCATATCATAACCCTCCTCCTGGTGGAACACCTGGTCGTGCGTGGAGACCTCTGGGACCTTCCAACGGAGAAACAGAGAACGAGTGTGTATCATTTAAAGCCTGTCGTCACACAGAGGGGGATCATTTTTACACCACTTTGGGTAAAGAGCAGGAGGCAGTGGTGGAAACCGAAGGCAAAAATCACAACAAATTCTCCTCAAAAGTGGTTCAAGTTACAAGAAAACACACAGAACTGTGGCTGATCGCTCACCGGGGGTATTTCAAGTGATCATTTACAGACCAGGTTTATGATTGTTTGACGTTTTCCTGTAAATGTTCTCAGTTATTACCTCCTAGACATTTTATATTCCTTAACACAGAAAAAATATCATTTTCGTCTAGCTTGGCTGGGTTCTGCAAATATGATGCGAGTGAGGTAAAAAAGTAAATGGGTTACACTCTACTGTAGTTAGCTGTATATTCTGGGGATTTGCACTCGAGCTACATTTCAAGAATACCCCCTGATCAGTGCTCAACATTAACTTTTAATGATTGTTCCCAGGCAACCAGGCAGCCGGGCATCAGCTTTAGGTTACTGAAACTGTAAATATGATTATTGTGAACTTGTTAAGATAAGATAAGAGATAAGATAATCCTTTAATAGTCCCGCATCGGGAAATTTACAGGATTACAGCAGCATAGGTTATAGTGCAAAAAAAAGAGACATAGTAAAAGAAAAGCAAGTATTATAAATAAGCAATAAAAACAGTAAAGAATCCACAATAACTGAAATATTATATATACAGACTTATGCCACTTAACAAGGTGTATTCTGTGCATGCATTTCAGTATAAGTATAAGATTACTTCACCTCCAAATGATTCACAAATGTTCTTTCTTAAAAAAAATGTAAATCTTTAAGTATGTAGTTTAATGGCAAAATATATTAGTTACATTTTTTTTTTTTTTACCCTATTCACCTGCTTCAAAAGGTTATGTAATTCTGCATTTTTTTCTTAACAATTTGGTGAGCAAGTATTTGTAATTAGTGACTTTAAAAAATAAATAAAAATGTGCATATTACTGAATGTATGGTACTTATCAACTATGTAAGTTTAATGGCAAAATATATTAGTTACATTTTTTTTACCCTATTCACCTGCTTCAAAAGGTTATGTAATTCTGAATTTTTTTTTCTTATCTATTTGGTGAGCAATTATGAAATTAGTGACTTTAAAAAATAAATAAAAATGTGCATATTACTGAATGTATGGTACTTATCAACTATGTAAGTTTAATGGCAAAATATATTAGTTACATTTCAAAAGGTTATGTAATTTTTTTTTTTAATCAATTTGGTGAGCAATTATGAAATTAGTGACTTTAAAAAAAAACTGACTGTACTTAAACATCTTCCTGCACAGGGTTCCCGGATGTAAAGTATCTCTACAGCAAACATGCCTAGCAACAACAAATTCAAATTCCCAAAACTTTACCGTGGACACTCTGTTGAAGTATGACATTTCTTTGGGTTCATTTCTTCGCGGTGGGATGTAACTAAAAGCAGACAAGGTTGCAAGCGGTTTGGTTCGAGCCTCCTCAGAAACGTCCATCTTAATAAATAATAATAATAAAAAAATAAAATAATAAAAAAAAGTGAATCCTCAGCTGGACCGGCGCTGGCGTCTGTGGTTGCTAGGATACTGGCTGTTTGACATGCTGCCTTCAGGGACTCCTTGTTTGTCTGCACATCAGAGCTTCAGAGTGTTATATAATTATCTGACATTGAGGGGAACACCAACACATTTTATTATATTAGAGACACATAAACTTTACAAAACTATAAACTATGAGGCAAAATTAAGAGTTTTTCTTAGTTTTATCATTTTTATTATTTAAAATTATCATATTTTAACTGGTTTAGCTGAAAGACACACAGAACTGGTTAGGAAATTAAAGCTGTGCACCCTTTTTGTGGAGGCACAGAGTTATTTTTTTTATCAATTTGGTGAGCAATTATGAAATTAGTGACTTTAAAAAAAAAAGAAAAATGTGCATATTACTGAATGTATGGTACTTATCAACTATGTAAGTTTAATGGCAAAATATATTTGCAAGTATTTGTAATTAGTGAATTTAAAAAGTATTTGTGCATATTACTGAATGTATGGTACTTATCAACTATGTAAGTTTAATGGCAATATATATTAGTTACATTTCTTTTTTTACCCTATTCACCTGCTTCAAAAGGTTATGTAATTCTGCATTCTTTTAAAATTTTTTTTTATCAATTTGGTGAGCAATTATTTGTAATTAGTGACTTTAAAAAATAAATAAAAATGTGCATATTACTGAATGTATGGTGCACCCTTTTTGTGGAGGCACAGAGTTATTTTTGCAGCAGGAAAATAACAAGGAGAAAGGCCACAGCAGGGTTATTAGGTTAATTATTGCAACTGCCTCGCTTATACCATCAATTATTGATAAAGCTACCATTGTTTTTCACGTGTCAACTTGGGATAGGCTTAGATGACTTCTACATTATGGTTCGTTTATGAAACTGAATTAACAGAAAGTCTCTTCACAGTACAATTGAGTGTTTCATGTAAAATTAGACAGTCTGGCAATAGGGGGTGTACATGTATTAAAGCAGATGTATTTACAGGTAGGACTTTTGACCAAAGCTCTACAGCTTATCTAACAGTTATAGTTTTATACCGTATTTATTATATTAAATGATATAATAATAATAATAATAATAATAATAATAATAATAATAATAATAATAATAGTAATAATAATGATAATAACTTTATTTATATAGCACCTTTTAAAAACAAGGTTAACAAAGTGCTTCGACAGACAAGGCAGCAAAACAGTGCAATAGATGAAACATTAAAAACAATCGTTAGGATAAAACTAAACTAAGAAATAAAATGAAATAACAAGTGACAATCAAATAAACGAACAAAATAAATAAAATCAAGCGAAATAGGTAAACATACAATAGTAAACGAATATAAGATAAAATAGTAAAACCAAATAAAACAAAACATTAAAACGACGACATCACATAAAAGCCATTCTGTAAAAATGTGTTTTAAGAAGTGATTTAAAAGAGAATGCTGATATTTAAAGAAATATATGCATGCAATTATCTGTTAGGTGATACACTTTGGAACTAATGCTACAAAATTGTTGAGAGTCAAAAATGGACATACAAAATAAAGTGATAGCACATCCTTACACAGTTGCATCGGTGTCTTCGTCCTTTATGCCAATAACAGTTGTCCATTCAAGGTCCTTCAAAGGTCTATCACTGCATCTGCTGTATCAAGGCCTTTGCACACTGTGTGAATCATTCGCATGTCAATACATTTTTTTCAGACTGCTGTTATTGTCATGGGAAGCTTCTTTCACGCCCCCCGGTGTGTAAAGGCCTAAACTCTGGCTGCGGAATCAATTTTATTAAACTGGACAGACTATGCCTCAAGCATGGTGTGGAATATCTGGTTCAGTTATGGGTGACAAGAAAAGTCCAATTGCTGGGGCTTTGGATAAACTATAAATAGGCTAACGTCCCAGTCCCTCGGCAGTACAGAAAGATACAGATGGTGCACCTCAAGTTAATCCTGGCAAATTGAGTCCATAGGGGAGAAAGGAAAAGGAGCTACAAAACAACTTCTGTAACACCAGACGTTTTAATCCATAATGTTGTAGGCATCCTTAAATCTTACAGTTTGACATTTTATTTGAATGCTCTTATTCTATTTCTTCCTAAGAGTTAGATGAGTGGATCAAACGTGTGTTTAATTGGGAGTTATGTGCAGAACTTTTTCTAGACTGGGCGCAGGGATTTCCTGGCCAACATATAACCGTTAAAGTTTTTATACGTTGTTTTAGTTTTTTTTTTTACGAATTAAACAAACCTTTGGTCATAGGCAAGCTAGCAGTTTCCCCCTTTTGTCAACCTTTATGCTAAGCTAAGCTAATTGTCTGCTGATTGTAGCTTCATATTTAACAGAAAGACACAAGAGTGGTATCGTCCTCTCGTCAAAGGCTATTTTGATTATATTTTGCAAAAACAAAACTGAGAAAAGAATTATATTGTAGTTATTTAGATAAAAAAAGTTGATAAATAAAAATGCAAATAATTGTGTTATAATTTTATTTTGTGCAACACAATCATTTCACAGTGTGTGTGTGTGTGTGTGTGTGTGTGTGTGTGTGTGTGTGTGTGTGTGTGTGTGTGTGTGTGTGTGTGTATGTGTGTCTTATACAGTGACAGTGAGGCTAAAGAGGAAGTTTACATCCTTCACATGGTGCTCCAGTTAACCTCTTAGCTTTTCTCCACTTGATTACAGTCGAGTCAATGGGACACAACTTATTTATTTATTTGTTTTGTGTGTGTCAGCCGGTCCCTCCTGCTGTTTAATCGCTCTCCTTCCATGTAATTCTGACGGAGCAGCAGGGGGTGGCCAATGAGACGACACCACTCACTGCGCCAACACACACACATGCACACACACACACACACACACACAGAACCACAATGGAGAGCCTGAGTGCAAAAAGGGCACAGAATTTGATTAAACTGCCGCAGTAGTTCAAGAGATTTCCAGCAACAATGACGTATGAGGACAAAGAAAGAGAGACAGACAGACAGACAGACAGAGGCAGGGAGATGTGGCATGATCACCACCTGCTTTCATTCATTTTTAGAGGTCGTCTCAGAGCACAGGAGTAATTACTGCTGACATTTCAGAGGGATATATTGCTATTTGGCAGGAATGACTGTGGTAATGAAACCACCTGTACGCTGGGTTCAGTCATTCAACGGTCCAGAGTTATTAAAAGGGAAGGTAGAAGTGTTTCTGAGCCTTGTTCTCATCTGTATATTTTTTCCACTGCTTCAGACTATGTTATTGATAGGGGATTGGATGTCTTCTTTATATGATTAAAAGTAGCGCTGAATATTTTACGAGCAAGAAGTTCTCATCAGTATGAAGCCAAGCAGCTTCAGCTAGTTGTTTATTTGATTTATAGGGACAAAGCACTTTTATTAATGTCAGTATAAAAACACAAGATGAAAACACACCAGAGTCAGCAAGAAGGCTAATTTACATCCGTATTCCCTATAGGCAGGTCACAAAAACAGAAACATTGCAAAGGACAATATGGAGCAAATAAACAAAACACATGTAATGAAGATTGCTTGTACAAAGATTAGTAAATGATAAAGTTCATAACTAATCCAACTAGCCCGGACAACAAATGACTCATAAAATGTCATCCTTACAGAGGGTGTCCGTATTCATGGAGAAAAAAATATAAGTGATCAACATTATTGTGAAAAGCAACACCTTTTGCCCCATAAACTTCATATCATGAAATGCCCCGAATATCCTTTTTGTCAATCAGCTTCTTGCAGGTTACTTGTTGTTTTCTTGTTAAAAAACAGTGTTGTTATATAAGCATTTTTCATTTAAAAAAAAAATAAAAAATACATGGACTAGAGAGGAGAGGAGAACCCTGAAGGCAAACTTCTCCCATGTGCAGGAGAGATTCTTCTCATTATTTAGTACCCAACACTGTAATATCTCTCTGAGGAGGAAAGCCAGTCCATCACCAGTATCAGTCTCCCCTCTGCTGGACGTGACCAGTAACACAACAGCAACCATGGAGGAAACTTTATTTATTTTAAACAAAACACCATAAACTGTCAGAGCAATAAAACAAATGATACTGTATATGTAAAATACAAGAGCTTTTCTTCTTAGCAGCTTTTGGTCAGTGAATCTAATAAGTCTTAATAAGCAATGATGCAAATGAAAGTGTGAGCAACTTAAAGCTTTATTTCCTGTAAAAAAAAAAACACCATTGTCTGTCATGAGGAACACTAACAGCAAATACTTGGGGGCCTTATTTTAATTTGGTCAGCTTCTGCATGATAGCAGTGTGTCAACAATGATCACAGTTTGCATCTCTGCCTGAAAGCCTCAACTCGCATGCCTGCACCCAGTAAGGAGAATTTAAAGGTAGGAGATATAAAATATGAATTCTATCAGACCACTAACTCTGTGCAGATGCTTTAAATCAAGAATAAGAAATATTTTTCTTTCTTTTACAAATTAAAAGCTGATTTGATAAGCAGTAAAACGCAGCCTTGCTCAGTTTAAAGTAGTTAAAGGTTTTTGCTGCTACACTGTGGCAGGTATGAAGTTGCTTTAAAGTTCCTTGCTTTGTACAATGTTCATCTCTCTCTGTTGTGTATATCTCCTCATAAGACTTGACACTAACTTTTAAAAATACCACAGTATCCTACTTCTTTCTGCACTTATGCATGTCTCAGCACATTGTAGAAAACAAATTACCGTCAGTATTAACCAGCAAAAATGGATTAATTAAGCCTTATTACGTCAGCTACTGCTTTTTTCGTTTAAACAGCATGTTCACTTTTTTAAAACAAAATATAGTTATAAGACAGGATGTACCTTAAACAACCTTACATCCAAAATGTATATATATAATATATATATATATAACAAAGGCAAAGAAAATACAAGACTGGAGAAAAATAAATGAATAAATAAATTGGGGCAGAGCAATATACTCCTAGAAAGTGCACATAGCCACCGGCAAGATGGCTCTGAGCTATTTAATTATTTATTTATTTACTAACACATTAGAAAAAACAGACTAGTGTGCCGCAAATTGTGGAGAGCAAAGACAAAACCAGGTATCCTGTGTAGTCCCAACATCAAACACCTTAACGTTCCCTAAAACTTGGTTAAAAGGACCCCAAATGCTTTCAAAGGTTCCATGTTTCCTTTCCAGAATATGAGTTTTTTAATCTCCACAGCACAACAATGACTCATTTCCCTAAGCCATTGGCCAACCTGAGGCCTCTGAATATTCTTCCATCATAATGCTATTGAACATATTGAGATACATATTCATAATAATCATTTTTTTCCTGAGTATGACAAAGGTGGCAGGATATAGCCCCCAAAATACACATTTCAAGAGGTAGCTTTTCATCTAGCATTTTCTATTATTCTTGAGATTGCACACGAAAGAGTTGCAAAGTCTCTTTGAAATCCCACATGCAAAAAGACTGCATAGAGAAAGGTGGTTAACTTTAGATAGTTTCCCCTATGCCTCACTCTTTTACATCTATCTGTAAACGTTGTCAATATGTACTCCTAATATATTTTACTCGTTTTAGGATTTCTTGCTATATTGTCTTTAAGTGTAATTCTATGTTCTAATGCATCTAATTTTAGGCTTGAAACATCTGATATTTCTGAAAAATGTTATCTGTTAAGTGAGTGAGCTTCAGCTATAAATGTTATTAGTTGTGAGCACCAGTGTCATTATGGTTGAATAAGTAAAAAAATACATTTGTAGAAATTGTATTGTATGTATATTCACTTGCATTGAAATATATCACCAGTGGGCATAACAAGGCTGATCTGCAGTCCTCCACTGACTGTAATGAAGACAGAGAAAGGTCATTTTTTCTATGTTGAGTCACAGGACAGTATAATGTCATCTCATCAATAAATCATTCTCTGCTGCTACACCATTGCAACAGTTGAGTCAATATTAACATTTCTACACAATGGAAATCATTTGGAGTTTTTTTGTGCAGTGTTTGTTGGGTGTTACTTGTTAAAGCACTTTGAGCGTGCAGCCATGCTTTGATGCTTTGAAGGCAGCATTCATTCTGCTTTGACTTTCAACTTGGACTCATACTTAGAACTAGAAATGACGTAGCCTATCATCAACCCTATCGAGGCCCCCCAGAACCTCTGCAGCCCTGCGACGCAGAGACACACACGCTATTTGGGGTTTGTTCTTTTGGCTGATAGGAATATATGGAGACCCAAAGTGTATTAAATAAAAGAAGTCCTAGATAGTTGGACAGTTTATACTGATGCCGTCTAAAACAACTGAAGCTGTTTTAGAGACGTGTTAATCCAACTTTATTCCTGTTTTGTTGAATTATTTTGTGTTAAACTGAGAATTGTATCTAATATTTAGTCCACCCTCATTAAAATGCACGGTGTGTTGAGATGCAGCATCAACTAATCAAGTGGTTTGTCAACAAGATGACATCTTGTCCTTTTTAAACTTATTTTTGAAAAGAAGCAGGATTAAATACAATTTTATCTGACTGTAAATATTTATTGAATTATCTCACAATTAATTTGTTATATTACCTAATACGTTTTTATTTATCATTTGATTATTCATGTACTGCCTTTTTTAAATGTCATACGAAACCCTTTATTTCACTGATTGTGTCCTGCTTGTATAGGCACCTATAAAGGCTGGATTGTGGAACTATAAACTTAAATCATGAAAGTGAATTATTATAAAACATGATAACAAGTTTCTTATTTAAATATTGTCCCTGGAAAGAGACTTCAAGCAGAAACATCAGTTCCAGTATGAACCAGCAGATGGCATCAGTAATACAGCTCAGATGACAAAGGAGAAGTAAAAGAATGCCTTTACAGAATCAGCTGACCCTTTCTGTTTGGATTGTATCCGGGAAGCTTTTACCAGTCCCTGTACTCCTCCCTTTAAGTATGAGTAACATAACATTCACCCACTTTTTTATAGAGAGTTCACATAAACACTCCACATGAATCATAGTCTGTTGAAATCCCCTAAAACTTGTTTTCTGTCCCCAACAGTGTCACAACTGACATCCTGTATATTCCTTGTCCTTGTGCATGTGTAGTTTTCATAAGATAAGATAACTCTCTCCCCAAACACATCCAAGACTGCAATGATCTTTCAATGTTCAAATCAGAAATCAAAACTCACCTCTTCAAAACTGCTTTTAATGTCCGACTAATGCTGTGTGTTTTAAGTTTTAAGTTTTTAGTGTGTAGCTTTTAATGTCTGTATAGCGTCTTTGAGTACTCTGAAGAGCGCTCTATAAATAAAATGTATTAATATTAATATTATTATTATTATTATAAAATAATACTTTATTAGTCCTGCAGCGGGGACATTTACAGGATTACAGCAGCAGAGAGTATAGTGCAAACACGAAACATACAGTACCAGTCAAAAGTTTGGACACACCTTCTCATTAAATGGTTTTTCTTTATTTTTATTTTTATCTACATTGTAGATTAATATTGAAGACATCCAAACTATGAAGGAACACATATGGAATTATGTGGTAAACAAACAAAGACATAGAAAAGTATTACAAATAAGCAATAAAAACAATGAAGAATCCACAATATGTGTTCCTTCATAGTTTGGATGTCTTCAATATTAATCTACAATGTAGGAAAAAAAATAAAAATAAAGAAAAAACATTAAAAATGAGAAGGTGTGTCCAAACTTTTGACTGGTACTGTAAAAAAACAAAACAAGTAGTTAACATTTGTTAAATATTCACATAATTCCATATGTGTTCCTTCATAATTTGGTCTTCAATATTAATCTACAATGTAGGAAAAAAATAAAAAAATAAAGAAAAAACATTGAATGAGAAGGTGTGTCCAAACTTTTGACTGGTATAAAACATATTCTGGTTTGTTGAGCATTTGTTTGTTTGACTCATAAAAAAAACAAGTATTACAAATAAGCAATAAAAACAATGAAGAATCCACAATATTTGTTCCTTCATAGTTTGGTCTTCAATATTAATCTACAATGTAGGAAAAAAATAAAAAAATAAAGAAAAAACATTAAAAATGAGAAGGTGTGTCCAAACTTTTGACTGGTACTGTATGTGTGTAGTGGTAGTTAATCTCAACCAGTTAAATATTCACATAATTCCATATGTGTTCCTTCATAGTTTCGATGTCTTCAATATTAATCTACAATGTAGAAAAAAATAAAAAATAAAGAAAAAACATTAAAAATGAGAAGGTGTGTCCAAACTTTTGACTCATAGAAAAAAACAAATAAGCAATAAAAACAATGAAGAATCCACAATTATTTTTTTTTACATGCATGACCGATGTTAGACCCGCGTGCCCGCGCACACATGGTGACCCACCGTGTGCTCGTCCCCGAGAGCTCACACTCCTCCTCCTCCTCCTCCCTCCTCCTCCACACATCTACTCTCTCCTCGGCTGCACTCCTCGGAGGAACCCGGTGCCCCCCTGGCCTCTCGCTCCCTGGTTCTCCTCTCTCTCCTCTCTAAAGATGGAGGTCTGCAGATGGCCCCGCTAGCGGCTCCGCGTGTCTCTGATGACGCGTCCTCCGGGGCACGAGCAGTGATCTTTGTGTTTGCAGGAGGAGGAGGAGGAGGAGGAAGGAGGAGAAGGAGGAGGAGGAGGTCTGCTCGGGACTACTACTACTACTAGCAGCAGCTCCCAGGTTCTGGGTCGTGGCAGCCATGAGCTCGGGGGAAGGAGCGGAGGAGACGACGAAGGAGGCCGGAGAACGAGCAGGTCAGCCCGGCGTGAGCCTGCTAGCATGCTAGCCTGTTAGCATGCTAGCAGGCTAGCATCTTAGCCTCCTGCTAACACATGCTAGCTCGGTTAGCATAGCCGCAGCTCGCGTCAGTCTAGAGCAGATTATGGAGACAATGTTTCTTCACATTCACTATAAACACTGAAACAACATCACTGTGGATGTAAACAATGCACACATATACACATATACACACATATACACACACATATATACATGTGTGTGTGTGCTAGCAGCTAGCATAGCATGCTACCAGAGGGCTGCCTTTTATCAATAACACGGGTCTGCTGGGTGTGAGGATGGTTGACACTGGTTTGCATGTGATATGTGTGTTTTTGCATGTCTTTCAGTGTAAGGCTGCTGACTTTGCATGCACAGGTGCTACATTAGCACAGTAGGGGGGTAATTAAGCAGTCAGGACTGTGACTTGTAGTCCTAACAAGGGGCCTGTAGTGTTTTTTTCTTCATAGGGTGAAACAATGGCTCATAAAATGTGAATTCAAAGGGGTGATTTTTTATTTTTTTTTTAAATATATGGTTTTGGTTCACCCAGCTGACTTTGCAGAGTGGGAACCATGTGTAAGGGTGTTTTCTATTTGTTTCCATGCCCATATTTAGGATTAAAGATATTGATACCAATCTGTGAAATGATTGATTATTTACAGTACCAGGCAAAAGTTTGGACACACCTTCTCATTCAATGTTTTTTCTTTATTTTAATTGTTTTTTTCCTACATTGTAGATTAATATTGAAGACCAAACTATGAAGGAACAAATATTGTGGATTCTTCATTGTTTTTATTGCTTATTTGTAATACTTGTTTTTTTTCTATGTCTTTGTTTGTTTACCACATAATTCCATATGTGTTCCTTCATAGTTTGGATGTCTTCAATATTAATCTACAATGTAGAAAAAAATAAAGAAAAACCATTGAATGAGAAGGTGTGTTGTTGTGGATTCTTCATTGTTTTTATTGCTTATTTGTAATACTTGTTTTTTTTCTATCAGTCAAAATTTTGATATATATTTTTTAAATATATGGTTTTGGTTCACCCAGCTGACTTTGTAGAGTGGGAACCATGTGTAAGGGTGTTTTCTATTTGTTTCCATGCCCATATTTAGGATTAAAGATATTGAGACCAATCTGTGAAATGATTGATTATTTATAGTACCAGGCAAAAGTTTGGACACACCTTCTCATTTTAATGTTTTTTCTTTATTTTTATTGTTTTTCTACGTTGTAGATTAATATTGAAGACATCCAAACTATGAAGGAACACATATGGAATTATGTGGTAAACAAACAAATGCTCAACAAACCAGAATATGTTTTATATTTTAGATTCTTCAAAGTAGTTGAATGAGAAGGTGTGTCCAAACTTTTGACTGGTACTGTATGTGTTTTATGGCAAATGTTAGGCCATTGTATTGATTGGAGAAATTAAAAAATGCACCTTCAATAAGTCAAAAACAAGGAGTCCATCTTGATACTAGTGTTAAATGAAGATGGTCTTGATTTTGTATTATATATTTAGTATGTTTGGATTCTTCCATCAGTGGTTTTTGGGTTGCTTTTTTAAAATCCAAGATACAGTACCAGTCACAAGTTTGGACACACCTTCTCATTCAATGGTTTTTCTTTATTTTTATTTTTATCTACATTGTCGATTAATATTGAAGACATCCAAACTATGAAGGAACACATGTGGAATTATGTGGTAAACAAACAAAGAATATGTTTTATATTTTAGATTCTTCAAAGTAGTTGAATGAGAAGGTGTGTCCAAACTTTTGACTGATACTGTATATTGTAATTTAAGTTTCCTGGGAAACATTTGAGTGTAATGGGGATCCATTGGTGAATGTTCATGAGCGTACGGGCTGCTCTTGAATATGCCAGATAACCCTCAAGCTATGTTCAGTGACTGCAAGTAGTAAATTAGATCAAGTGCCTGATGTCATTACTGCCAGTGTCATCATCTAAACCCGACTTGCTTACTGTTTATATGTATTTTTTTTTAAAAGTTTCATGAACCATTAGCAGCTTGTGTAGTACAGTACCAGTCAAAAGTGTGGACACACCTTCTCATTCAATGTTTTTTTTTTCTTATTATTATTTCTACATTGTAGATTAATATTGAAGACATCCAAACTATGAAGGAACACATATGGAATTATGTGGTAAACAAACAAATGAATATGTTTTATATTTTAGATTCTTCAAAGTAGTTGAATGAGAAGGTGTGTCCAAACTTTTGACTGGTACCGTATGTGTGTAGTGGTAGTTAATCTCAACTAGTTAAATATTCATAAGTGATGATCAAATAGGAAACTGTGGCATACAAGAGAAAATGAAAAGCAGAGAATAGTAAAGTACTGTTTTTACTGTTCATAAGTCTGTCATGTGTAGGACCCTTTGTGGTAGAAGTGATATTTCGAAGTACAGCTGGATGGGGGGTAAACAACGAGGAGAAAGCAGAGTATTGACATCCAGCCTTTGGCTCCTGTGGTTTTGTGTTTAGCGAGATAATAAGCCACAGAGGGAAGTTCAGTATCCATATTGAGCCGGTCTGATGGCTTCCTTTTTTAGGGAGAGAGGCATCCTGTAACTCACACTTTGTATGTTTTGCTGCACAGCTGCACCCTTTCTGCCTCATTGTTAATCAAATCTGTTGCTAATTTGTTGCATAATTAAAATGTTTAGATATGCCGCCTTTTCTTATTACCACAAGGCCATCTGCTGCAGTCTTAGAGTGCAGTTTAAAAAAAGCTCTTTATTTACCAATTGTACACTTGCATCATATATTAATCGTGTTTGTTAGTTTGAGAGAAGCAGTGACACAATTCGTCACACCTACATTATTTCGGGAAATATGGAAACAAAACGGTCTATTTTTAACAAAAGCACACTCGAAGGATCGTGAATGAACGTTTCATTCTACTATCTGCCGCCGGCAAAAAAATCACATATTTTAACGATTGTCAAACGAGCATCAGGCCGACCTGTACGTGAAGCATCCTCTTAAATTGCGACATTATTGGGCAGAGATAGAGGTCCTGCCTAGATTCAAACAGTCAGTCAAGCCTTTACATAATCTCTGATGTTAACCAAGATTTTAACTTAAACATGACAGTTAACTAACCTACTGTATGTTTTTGGGTTCCACATTTTTCGGTACTTAAAGCTTAATATAGCTCACTGGCACTCAACTCCAATTACTAACCATTTAATGACAAAAGCTGCTTTCTTAGCCTACTTATCATCTTCTATAAAGATCCTTTAGGAGCATATATGTTGTTTTTGTTTCTCACAAACACCTCACTTTGTTGAACAAACCTCTGAAGCTACACATAACACAGATTATAAGGTATGTGTCGCTTACTAAGGTTAAATGTGACTTGCTTGTTTGTCCTTTTTGTAAGATATTGCTTCAGCGTTGTTCTACTCCCCCCAAGAGAGCCTGACACCATCAGTAGTGTGCTTATCTAGTATTGTGCTTTTGATTGACAAGACCACCTACTCTATGAGATAATAACTGTGGACAGATATTTACTGTATTTGATTTGGCCAACAGTGATGTGATTTATGTTTCAAAGTACAAGTCGTGCCCATCTTCTGTTTTCCAAACAATGTGTAGCTAAGTCAGTGTCTTTCGTAACACTTTTATTTTTGAACATTATGTCTGGTTTGTATTTTACCCAATCTAAGTAGGCTGGCACTGAATAAATGTTTATGGTTGTTACATACGTCTTCAGAATCAGTCATCTCAGTAGTGAAACCAGTAGTGAAACCACTATAGTCCTGAGTATAGATGGTCTACCAATGGCTTTGCACAACAAGCTGGTTGGAGGGCTTGAGTGTTACGTTGGAGCTCCCCACCTCTTTGTTTTTGCTCAGGAACTTCCTCCTTATAGATCTGGGAATCTTGTTTTGACATGCACAGGTTTGAGTGTCTCGCCACAGGCAATGCCTTCCCCCCCCCTCCCTCCTTCCCCAGCTCCATTCTCATCTCTTTTTTACATCCTTAGGCATTTGGTCTCTTTGTCTCTCCCATGTCCTCCCTCTTTGCTTTCTTCCCTTCTCTCTGTCTGACTGCCTGCCGTCTGAGTGTTCATTCGCCAATGTCTGTTTCATGTTTTCCTCCCTCTTTCATTCTTGTTGCATCGTGTTGGGCCTCGCTGTCCTAATGCAAAATGACATCTAATAAAAAAAAATGAGCTCCCCCCCCGTTTCTCTCTCCCCTGTCTTCCAGACTGGAATTAATACCGAGGCCTCAGAGCTCTGAGACGGGGAGTTTTGTTGTGGCATGTTGTCAATCATCAAGTTGTTCCACACCAAACATATCTTTGGCTACACTGGTGACTAAGTGGCTGATTTAGAGTTGATTTCATACAGTTATTACTTGTTGGTACTGTAGAGTATTATTCACGGTGGGAGAAAAAAAACAACCACTGCCAGGCCTTCATGAATGAATGTTTCAGAGGCTGCAATAGCCGTTCACAAGGTCGGTCTGTCTGTACGTTTGAATGAGCATTGGTGTGTACGTGTGTTTGTGCAAGAAGGAGAAGTGAAACAGACAAGCAGAAGGGGGAGAGAAATCTGATCCAGAGCTTACATTTATGACTCAGGCCCATTCACCCAGGATGAGGCCAACACACACATGCACTCTGAGACTAATGGATATTGATCCAGGAGATGGAGACTGATTGAGCTCCCCTCATTTAAGGTTTCCTCCAGGCTTAAAGCTGCCAAGTCAAACACAGAGCAGAGGCTGGAGCCTAATGCTGTACCAAGCAGATTTCCTTCATCATCCCATGTTCATGGGATTTAAATAAATACAGAATAGGTGCGTCACAAATCAATGCATACGAGCTATTGGTGGGTTTGGTGTGTTGTCACTTTGTTTCGCTCCTTTCTTGCTAATAAATTTAATTTTTACTTTTTTACTTGACCGGTTGGTTAGAACCTGTTATCATAGAGAAACAACCAGTTCCATATCCAGACTTATAGCCCTTAGAATAAGCCACACATCCAAAACACTTGATCCTACATTACCCACAGTGCAACTTGATAGACATCTGATAAGACATCTATTATGATATTTAAGGCAGACTTGGCTAAATATGGATGGGAAATGTTATACCACTGTATCTATATGTGTTGTGATATACATTTTCTCAAAATTCCAAGGAATGAACAAAGGTTTTTTTGGCCAACCTGACAAATTAAAGAACTTTATTGCACTTGTGCAAAAATCTAATATAGCCGTAAAGCAGTTCTGCTAGTGATCCAGAACGCCAAATCGGTATTGGTGCAGATACTGATCTTAGTCAGATTGGGTAATGGCTTTGTCGCAAGAAAACCACATTAAATACAGTTTCCACCTTGAGTTAAATCATAATTTTTAGGCAAAAACAAGCAAAAGTCAGCTGCAAAAAGGGTTTCAGAGCAAAGAAACCAGTGCACCTGAAAGCCACATTTTAAGACTCTCAGGCTGAGTAATCAGAGGTAACTCTTTTTGACACTCAGGCATCATGTGGTTCACTGTACGAGTGGCTTCGTGATAGGCAGCCGCTGCTACACAAGCCTTTTCTCAGATCTTTGCCGTTCCCACTGTCTCCTCCATCTCGTCTCCTCACTGTCTTTTGTATTGTTAAGGTCACAGCGTTCTACATTCACACCCACAGCGAACACACATGTTCAGCTGCCGAATATCGGGTACCTCACACAGCTCTAAGTAACTGTACTTTTGTGCAAAAGAGAGGAGTGAACGTAACAAATGGAAGCCAGCTGGAGGGAGAGATGATGGTTGTGAGATTTCAGCCTTTTATTTTGCCAGGCAGCTTCAATTAAGAGCAAATGGATGGCTGGGTAAAAAGCTTTTTAAAAAGGGCCGCAGCTTAAGCTAAAACATGAGGATAAAAAACACTCCACTCGAACTGTTCCCTTTTATTGTGGCATTCACAATGTGATGTTTTAGTTAGAAATGCATTCATCCCTCAAAACAAAGCACAAACACATGGTAACAAGATGAGCGGTGCAGGCTCACCCATAAGTGGCTCAAACCAGCATGTCCTTAATAACTACTTTATGTCATACTCATATTTTTGCAGAAAAAATGGCCGAAATAAGCGGAAAACATCAGCTGGCTGGTGAAGAGTAAATAATTCAAATTGCTCTCATTTTCCCCAGAGGAGTTGTGTCAACGCATAATCTTTCTTATCCGTAGTAACAGGTGCAGGTACATTAAAATTTAAAGGCAGATTACAGCTAGCCAAGTAATCCAACCCCCCCTCCCCCCAAATCTGCTGTGAGGTCAGTGTGAGTGGGAGGATTTTTATTTTATTTTATTTTTTTCCTTGTTTGAATTATTATCTGTTGAAGGCCATGGCAGTCTGATCAAAGTTTTTTTTTGTTAATCATTAGCATTGAAACGCATAGTTGCCAGTCTCTTGGTTTAATGAAAAGAATGACATGGCAGATCAGGATTAGTGCACGAATACCCGTGTGACGTGCTTGATTCAAAATGACAGAAACTGCACACTCATAAAGCTCAACATCCTTTTTGGAACCTGTCCTCATTTTAGACCAGACCATCGCAGCCACAGCACAGAAATACTAAGAGCTGCTAATCTCAGAACGAGGAGAGTTAATTAAAGCAACTGCTGGAGCAGCACCTATTGTAGTAACTGCCTGTTTTACACACCTAACAGATAAATAGCATTAATTTGGATTTGTGTTTCTGACTCCTATCTGAAGTCACATTCACTCTCCTTCTGGCTGTCTCTATTGACCCCTGCGCTAGCGCTTTAGCCGCTAAATACTCCACTGTGTTCACCAGCTAGTTGCTAACTTTGTCTGTTTGGCTTCTATTGACCCCTGAGCTAGCGCTTTAGCTGCTAAACACTCCACTGTGTTCACCAGCTAGTTGCTAACTTTGTCTATTCGTGTTGAGCAGGTACTGTACAGCGTGTCTATAGAGGGTTTTTCACTGAAAACAGCTGCCTTCTGCATTAAAAAACAATGCTATGAGAGTTGAGAGAGAGCACGAAAACACAGTGCTTAACATTGAGCTTGAAGATGCTTAAATGCTCCGTAGAGCCGAGGAGAACTGCGGTCAAGTGATACTTTTTTCCCTGGATTTTACAATACTTGTGATCCTGCTCACATACAGGCAGTCACAATCCATTTTGAAATAAAAATATTGATTATAGCACTTATTAAATGTTAAGCCGTGTGGTTCTCAGAAAGGTCATCTTTGTTCAGTTGACTCTCCTTGTATAATATTTTGTTTGACAATTTCTGTGGTGAACCTGATGCCAAGATGGAACAATACATAATTTTCGCTCAAAGCCTTTGTTGCTGATCTGTGTATCAATTCGCGGGCTTGTAAGGACTGGTCATCTGGGTCAGGTTTACTTTGGCATCACAGCATTGTATTCCTGTGTGCGAAGTCTGGGCTTGCCTGCTTAGTTTTATTTTTTATGTGCTGTTGAATTAATGTCGTGAGGTGAGCCAAGAGGTAGACATTTCTCATAGTGGCAGTTAGGCAGTAACCGTGTCCTGAACCACACTGGGTTTATGGTTGGAACCAATCAGATCGAGATTAAATGAGGAAATCTTATGAGGTCTTAAAATGTGATAAACCCACATACAAACAAAGACCAGGAAGCAATCCGTTGCAAAAAAAGGGAAGACCGACCTACAGTTATCGATGCACGGGGAGAAGTAACTGATACAAATGTAAGCTTTGGGGTACTGCCATGGTAACAGACAAAGAGCAAAATAATGTTTTGACCTCACAGTTTGGGGGTCCACGGAAGATATGTTCTATAAAACACTTGCCCGCAGATGACCGTGTAGACTAAACACTGCAATTATTCAATCAGAACACGGTGAGCGAAGCCATCAAAAGCCATGTAGTGAAATGAACGGCAGCGCTGGAGTCGTTTGTAGCCGAAAGCATGTATGATGTCAGCGTGAACTCTAAGGCGAACTAGTAATACAACCCTGAACCAGAACAAAAAGGTCCAGATTGCATTTCAGAGGGAATGACATTCACTTCCCCGATAGTCAGATGCTTGTAAACAAGTTTTCTCTCTCTTACTCTCACTCTGAGTTGAAAAGGGTGATGATTGTCTAGTTATGTGGCAATGACATCATAACAATAATGGATTTAGTCAAATTGCAATAGATGTTAAGGTTATCAAAGAGTCTACAGTGTTTTGATACCAGAAAGTCAGTCTGCTATTAATAATCTAGTGATCAGATTGCAGATCCTCAAAACTTTTCCCACAACAAATCTGCTAATTTAATCTGGAATATTAATGTTGTGTTTGAGAGGAGTGTGGTAGCGGTACACCTCCCTGGTCCTGTTTGTGCGTGAGTGATGGTGTGATGTTGTCAGAATTAACAACACCAGGGCAGGTTACAAAGTGAGAGTTCATTGGATTACACATGCTGACCTCATTTAATCTGGGGTTTATGCCCTGCGATTACTGTTTGTTTTTCAAATGTAGGCGTTGAGGTAGAGGGCGGGAGGTGGGAATGTGGTGCATCGGTGCAAATGGTTACACACACACACACACACACACACACACACACACACACACACACACACACACACACACACACACACACACACACACACACACACACACACACACACACACACACACACCATTTACCAATTGGTTCATACCTTGTTTTATGGAATATAAAGGTGTTTTTCTACAAAACCCTTCTCAAATGATAAAGGAATTCTTAGACATTTAGGCAAATAATATTATTATTTGCACAAAAGTTAGATTCTTTAATCTAGTTTAAACTAGATTTCAGACCACTCAAAGTGCTTTCAACATCACCCGTTCATACACTGATTGCAGAGGCTGCCATATAAAGTGAAGACTGCTCATCAAGATCCAATAAAAATGCTCATTCACTCACTCACTCACTCACTCACTCACTCACTCACTCACTCACTCACTCACTCACACACACACATTTGCAAACCAATGGCACAGACTCTTGGAGCTATTTGGGGTTATGTATTTTGCCCAAACACACTTTAACATGCTGACCTGAGAAGCCGGGGATTGAACCGCCGATCTTCCGTGGTCGACGTGCTCTATCGCCTCAGCCTTCCGAATAGTTACTACTCTGGTAGGATGAAGCCCGTCTAGCGTAAAGACCGGAAAAGTGGGAAACGGCTAACCTAGCTCTTCTTGACCCCAATAAAGTACCAAATTCGTACATAAACCGAATGCAAAAGTTTTATTTTCAGGACATTTGAACTATTTGTTGTTGGGGGGGGCAGTGAGCTGTTGCTGGTTTCCACATAAAGCCCCTTTTAAAACTAAACTGTGTAAAGAATGCATTCTCTGTTTTCGGTGCATGTTATATCCTGATCTCATGTACTCCAAACAAGCCTGGGTTAGCCATCTATGATATATAGGCCTCACTAATGCCCTTCTGTTTCTTATTGCCTCTCTCTGGCAAACTCTCAAACCAGAGTTGGGGATAGTTGGAACAGTGGAAAGACAAACAAAGGCTGTTTTGATGAGTTTAATGTTTTTTTTCTGTCGAGTTTGAATGACGTTTGTTTCCAGTGAGGGAAAATTACTGTTAGGTGACTGGAGTCTGGTGGCTTGAGGAGAGCGTACTAATTGTGTGTTTTTGTACATAAATAAATTATATTTGTCCAAATCCCTGATTTTTATTTTTACACACATAGCATCGCTCTGAAAAACGGGCGAAAAAGTCCAAAAAATCACTGCAGATCGAAGCTGCAGCTTATCAAACCTGTAACTACTGCACAGTCTTCTTATTCCGTGAATGAATACTGATCGTGACCTTTCTCTTCAAAGACAAAAAACAGATTTTAATGAGTGTTATTAAATGTTTTTCTTCCAGTGGGAAAGGGGCTCAACGAGCCTATGTAAACCAGGTCGGCGACGGCCCGTGCTATCAGTGAAGCTTTACCGCTCACACAAACAGACACGTATGTTTCCGCCCTGATACGACCAAGATAAGACCAAAGGCCAGCTGATAAGAGCTAATAGGGACGATATCGCTGTGGGCCGTTGAGTTTAGGGGGGTGTGTCATACGCTGCATTTGGAGATGCATTTGAAGTTTAAAGTTTTATGTCAATGAGAATACTTGTGAATCAGGGCAAGGTATTTACAGTCAAAGAAGGTAATGAGAGGTGAAAGTATTGAGTGGCAAAGGGAATTAGGAATGTTGCATAAGAGTTATTGAAAAGTATAATATAGTAATGCAATGTCAAATGTAGTCTGTTATTCAATTAACCAGGAAAATGAAGCATTAGGCTGTTTGTCAGATGTGTAAATGAGAGATTTTGGCTCAAAGGAACAACTGAAACACACGATACAGCACACACACACTCACACACATTATTACACACACACACACACACACACACACACACACACACACACACACACACATGCAAACCTCTCGCCTCTGTGTATTTATAAAAAGGAGCTTGTCCCACTTTTCTCCCTTTTCATCTCTCACGCTCTCGTTCGGTAATTTCTCCGGCGTGATAACTAATTGGTGTGAGCTCGGGGAAAATTTTTTACCCGTTGTCTTCCCCGAAACAAGCTGGAACGAGAGGGGGAAAAGAGTCGATGGGGAAAAGCGGAAAATGGAGAGAAGGAGGTGGAGAAGACGGGAGGTAAGTTGCACGGGAGGCGGGGTTGTGCGCAGGTTGCAAGTGGCCGTGAAATCACGTACGCAGATAACCATTTTCTTTACGCATTCTTGTTAGAGGAGCATAAAACAATAAGCCTCGGAGCGACTGAATGATTTTATTGTCCTGTTAGAGGGGAAATAAGGAAGTCTATTCAGCGCAGGTGGAAGAGAGAGAGAGAGAGAGTGAGAGAGACCTTGGGAAGATAATAAAGAGAGGAGGAGTGTAGATGTGTGCCAAGCTGTGTGAACAGTTTCTACTGGCTAATGAAAGAGGTCAGTGAAATAATTGAATCAGCTTGCTATTGATTAGGATCAGTGTGAAAGATTGCAACACTGGTCTGTGTTCCTTTTTTTTTTTTTTTTTTTTTTTTTGGAGAGGAGAAAGCGACATAGAGAGAGAGAGAGAGAGAACCAAACTAGGACAAGTCCTGAAAGACCATTGTACTCCTTTTATTTTCTCCTCCGTTGTGTCTCGAGTGCATTGAAAACTGCTATCTCACGGTTGCCCTCCCCATCTCGCTCACTTTCTCTTTTTCGCTCTTTTTCCTCAGACTGCTTTTTTCTCCCTGCTTCTATCCCGCTAAGGGCCGGGAAGCGAGAGGAATTGATCCGCTGTAAACATCACAGTCGGTGGCCCTTTGTGTCCATTGAGGCCCTTGAGAGAGTTTTTGAAAGCAGTGTCCTTCAGTCCTGTCCTGGAGGGGGCGGAGCAATGCTTTTTTTAAATAATTGCTACAGCGTCCAATAGGGACTCGAGATTACAACGTGGTTGGATGGAAAAATGTCAGTGGTTTAAAGAAATAAACAATGTCACGTATTTAGCATTGGTTAAAGATTTAAAATGTGTTATCCATCATGGGCATTGTTGTGATTCAGCCAGCTGTGCATTTGCTCGTGAAAGTACTCGGGTGCTCGGGAAGTGATGTAGTTCATGTTTCAGCTTTGCTAGGAATGAAGAAGAACTGGTGCGCTAGTTCACAATAATGAATCCCTTCATGGTTTCATGTACAACGACTGTGACCGTTGAACCAAACGGGAAGCTGGTTTTATGGTTAAAGTTAATAATGACCCACTGAACGTAACTAGAAGACACATTTTTGCAATGGCTCTGACAGTAAAGCTGTATTTCACTTGGATTGGTCACACCTGGCAGATCCCGGATCTGCTACATTAAGATGATTATCAGCAATTAGGACCCAGAATATCGGGTTGATGCATCCCTAGCAAATATGTGAACAATATCACTTCACAGCACCATCACTGCTGCTTGTCTACACAAACACGTGTACTCACTGTTTTGATCATCAGCTCCATAAGTTGACATCATTTTTACCCTACAAGATTCACTCTCTCCATCGGTATCTCACCACCTGCAGCTCGGTGCCAGGCAACAGGAATCCTCTCAGATGAGTGATCTCTTAGGTAATATATTATTAAATGTGTTGGTCCATGGCCTTTGACATTTAAACGCCAGCGAAACACCCCTACATTACTACCTACCACTACACTCTCCAAAGACGCCTCTGACAGCAGGGTGTTGCTCATTGTTTTTGGGCCTCGCGCCTCATTCAAGTCGGTGTGAGCCAGACAATAGGCATGTTGAAATGAAAGGGGGGTCTTTCCTATTTCTGTATGAGTCAAACGATGAGTGTGCCTGCCGAGAAAGGAAAGGAAAGGAAAGGAAAGGCAGAGGCCCACAGAAAGGGTGGTCTCGTGTTGATGTGCTCTCAGAGACAGAAGCGGTGTGTGTCGGGACAAGAGGCAGCTCCAGTTTTAGGATACAGTATCGCCAGTGTTCAAACAGAGCCGAGGTCTAGGTGAGTTTACTGTATCGGAGAGTGTTTACGTGTTTTGGAGAGACGGGATGTTTTACGGGGCCGGGACCGCTGCATTCTTTCTGCTTTATCATTTCCTCAGCAGCCGTTAGGTAGGTGTGTGTGTGTGTGTGTGATCGGTTTAACTCGGCTGACGTTCTAGCGTCTGGCTAAACCTACTATGGTTGTAGTTGATGTGTGTATGCTTGTCTCTCTGTGTGTGTGTGTTGTTGGAGTAACACAGCTTCGACTGGCCACAGAGGAAAAGCCTCCGTCCATAGCTGCATGTCTTTTTGTACACATGCATACAATGTGCTTTATATCCTCTTTGTGCATGCGTGTTTGACTTCTGGCTCAGCTACAAACTCCCTTTGTTTAGATTGTGATAAGATGTGGGCAACCACTACTGTAGTCTGGTATTACATTGTGTCACGCTGTGGCTTAAGTGGACATCGTTGGCATTGCAAATATGTGAAGTATGTGAGTGTTTTGGTCTTTCTCTTCCCTTTCCTTCATCTCATTCATTCTCTGTTTAGTTCTCCCAGGTACACAGCTTTTAGAGAAAAAAAATTCCTCTGAGATCTTTGTACTTCTCTTCCTGTGTGTGCGTGCGTGCCTGCGTGCCTGCCTGCCTGCCTGCCTGCCCCTGTGGCAGTGTTGCCAGCAAGTTTGCATATGTCCACTGTGCTGCTATATGTTCATTAATGGAAACTGCCACCAGCAAAATAACATAGCGGTCTAGTAAGAGAGTTTACTGTAGCAGCCACTATGGAAGAGAACCGGTTGTCACTGTAAGATAAGATAATTCTTTATCAGTCCCACAACAGGGACATTTGCAATCATTATCATATGAAAATAAAACCGCAGGGTGATTTAATATGATGGAGGGGAAATTGGTCCTCGCAGGGAAACTTCTTTTTCTCTCTGAAGAGGAAGGTCATGAAGGGCAGAGGTCTGTTACATAAGAAGCTACACAGGGTTACGTTTTTGAGCGAGGCAGATACCTCCTGGTAACAAGTCTTGTACTCGGACCCTCTAGTTAATAGTCAGTCCCCGTATTTCTAGTGTGTAGCAGCCATATTGTCACATTTATGTCATATCAGGATAACTTGTTATTAAAGGTTTCACATACGTATATTGTTCAGCGCTGCATTTTGTTTACTAGCGATACCAAACAATCAGAGATCTCCGTCTACTGAAGTCATTTTTTTCACTGCGTCTCCTCCAACAATTCCTGGCAAATGACCATGGTTCAGTATTAATGGTGGAGGACTGTGACAACAGGGCAAGTCCAGAAATGCACAACACAGATGATTGCTAAATTTGTCACAACTGAGGCTCTGTGTCAGTATGTGAGATTTAGCATTTTACTTTAACCGTGTGTTTACATGTTCCTCTTGCTTTAGTGCACTTTGGCGTATAGAAGTCTATTTCTTATGTAGAGGAAGGAAGCGGCTGAAATCTGTTTCCCCAAAGTAAGCATGGACTCCCTTATCACAAGATCAAAACAACTGTATAATTAGCATCAGGTTTAGTGTACCACTCATGTACTGTATACTACATTTAGTATAGGCCACCTTATTGTTAAATACTTCACAGTAAACAGCCTATATTCTATGCGACCACCAGCTCCTCTCCGCCTTAAAGCAGCAGCCTGTGAGTGGAGTGGAGCCTGAGTCAGAACAGAGGGAGCGTGTGTCACTGAGTCGGCCCGGCTGAGCGTCGTTTACATGTTGACAGCACATGACACTGACCATATCTTCCTCTCAGTCACAGCAGCAGCTTCTCTCACACATCCAGCCATAGGCTGCGTCAATGGGCCGATTGTTGCAT